>NW_025334197.1:0-215440 GCF_014858855.1 Bufo gargarizans | reverse complement strand
TCAAAGTCATTAAAGGGCATAGTTCACAATATCCGTTTAATTGTGAGTGATGCTCATGTTGAGGATGTGTCATGTTTCGTCCTTAGCGGTTTGCCGACTCCTCTAGTGTTGGGGCTACCCTGGCTCACTAAACATAACCCCACCATTGATTGGCAAGCAAGGCAAATAAATGGTTGGAGTGACTTTTGCAGAGAGAATTGCCTCACGACATCTGTTTCTGAGGTTGCTACTAAGACTGTACCATCTTTTCTCTCTGAATTTTCGGATGTCTTCTCTGAGAGTGGAGTTCAGGATTTGCCCCCCGCACAGGGAGTACGATTGCCCTATTAATCTCATCCCAGACGCCAAGCTGCCTAAATCTCGTTTATACAATCTTTCCCAACCTGAGAGGATCGCTATGCGTACTTATATCTCTGAGAGTCTGAGAAAGGGACACATACGACCCTCAAAGTCACCTGTTGCCGCTGGTTTTTTCTTTGTTAAGAAAAAAGATGGTTCTTTAAGACCTTGTCTGGATTTCAGGGAGCTGAACAATATCACAATTCGTGACCCTTATCCGCTTCCTCTGATCCCGGACCTGTTTAACCAGGTTGTTGGGGCTAAAGTCTTTTCCAAATTAGATTTAAGAGGGGCATACAACCTGGTCAGGGTCAGAGAAGGGGACGAATGGAAGACGGCCTTCAATACCCCTGAGGGCCATTTTGAGAATTTGGTTATGCCTTTTGGGTTGATGAATGCCCCAGCCGTTTTTCAGCATTTCGTGAACAGCATTTTTTATCATTTGATGGGAAAATTTGTATTGGTGTATTTGGATGACATTTTGATTTTTTCTCCCGATTTCAAAACTCATAAGGAACATTTACGTCAGGTCTTGCTCATCCTGCGGGAGAATAAACTATATGCGAAACTGGAAAAATGTGTGTTTGCGGTTCCAGAAATTCAATTTCTGGGGTTTCTTCTCTCCGCTTCTGGTTTTCGCATGGACCCCGAGAAGGTCCGCGCTGTGCTTGAGTGGGAGCTTCCTGAGAATCAAAAGGCGCTGATGCGTTTTTTGGGCTTTGCCAATTATTACAGGAAGTTCATTTTGAATTATTCTTCTATTGTTAAACCACTCACTGATATGACCAGAAAGGGGGTAGATTTTTCTTCTTGGTCAGTAGAGGCGCGTAAGGCCTTTTCTGATATCAAGGAGAGTTTTGCTTCCGCTCCCATCTTGGTGCAACCTGATGTTTCATTACCCTTCATAGTTGAGGTTGATGCTTCTGAGGTGGGTGTGGGGGCGGTCTTGTCTCAGGGTTCCTCTCCTGCCAATTGGGCGACCGTGTGCCTTTTTCTCAAGAAAACTCTCCTCCGCAGAGAGAAATTACGATGTGGGAGATAGGGAATTGTTGGCCATCAAGTTGGCTTTTGAGGAATGGCGCCATTGGCTAGAGGGGGCCAGACACCCTATTACCGTATTTACTGACCATAAAAATCTGGCCTACTTGGAGTCAGCCAAGCGTCTGAACCCGAGACAGGCCAGATGGTCGTTGTTCTTTTCTAGGTTTAATTTGTTGTCACGTTCCGCCCTGGAGTTAAGAATGTGAAGGCAGATGCCCTGTCACGTTGTTTTCCGGGAGGCGGGAATTTTGAAGACCCGGGTCCCATTTTGGCTGAAGGTGTGGTGGTCTCTGCTCTTTTTCCTGAATTGGAGGCAGAGGTGCAGGCAGCCCAGTCAGAGGCTCCTGATCTTTGTCCTCCTGGGAGGTTGTTTGTGCCTCTCGCTTTAAGACACAAGATTTTTAAAGAACACCACGATACGGTCCTTGCTGGGCACCCGGGGGTAAGAGCCACACTGGATCTCATCGCTCGGAGATTCTGGTGGCCTGCGCTTCGTAAGTCGGTTGAGGGTTTTGTGGCAGCCTGCGAGACTTGCGCTCGTGCAAAGGTCCCTCATTCACGGCCATCAGGTCCTCTCCTTCCCTTACCCATTCCTTCCCGTCCTTGGACACATCTGTCCATGGACTTTATCACGGACCTGCCTCGTTCCTCGGGGAAGACTGTGATTCTGGTGGTGGTGGACCGTTTTAGCAAAATGGTGCATTTCATCCCTTTTCCTGGTTTGCCCAATGCTAAGACGCTGGCGCAGGCATTTGTTGATCACATTGTCAAGTTGCACGGTATTCCTTCAGACATAGTCTCTGATAGGGGCACGCAGTTTGTTTCCAGATTCTGGAAGGCTTTCTGTTCTCGCTTGGGGGTTCGGTTGTCATTCTCTTCTGCTTTCCACCCGCAGTCGAATGGCCAGACAGAGCGCGTCAATCAGAATCTGGAGACATATCTGCGTTGTTTTGTGGCGGAGAATCAAGAGGATTGGTGTTCTTTTTTGTCCCTTGCTGAGTTTGCTTTAAATAACCGTCGTCAGGAGTCCTCTGATAAGTCACCATTTTTTGGTGCATATGGGTTTCATCCACAGTTTGGGACTTTCTCGGGAGAGGGGTCTTCTGGTTTACCTGATGAGGACAGATTCTCCTCGTCTTTGTCATCTATTTGGCAAAAGATTCAAGAGAATCTAAAGAGCATGAGTGAGAGATATAAGCGTGTGGCTGATAAGAGACGTGTGCTTGGTCCGGACCTGAATGTTGGTGATCTGGTGTGGTTGTCTACCAAGAATATCAAATTGAAGGTTCCCTCCTGGAAGTTGGGTCCTAGGTTTATTGGGCCTTACAAAATCCTGTCTGTCATCAATCCTGTTGCATACCGTCTTGATCTTCCTCAGACTTGGAAGATCCATAATGTTTTTCATAAGTCCTTATTGAAACCTTATGTTCAACCCATTGTACCCTCGCCTTTGCCTCCTCCTCCGATTATGGTTGATGGGAATCTTGAATTCCAGGTCTCTAGGATTGTGGATTCTCGTCTTGTCCGCGGTTCTCTTCAGTACCTTGTTCAGTGGGAGGGGTATGGTCCTGAGGAGAGGATGTGGGTCCCAGTGACGGACATTAAGGCCTCTCGTCTCATCAGGGCATTCCATAGGTCCCATCCTGAGAAGGTGGGCTCTGAGTGTCCGGAGTCCACTCGTAGAGGGAGGGGTACTGTCACAACCAGACAGCTGAGAAGCTCTGACAGAGGCCTTTCAGAACCTCCTCCTTGAATTTCTGTGTTGTGGTATTCAGCTCCTCCTCTCGTCAGCCTCTCTCAGCTGTCATGTCTTAATTGCTTCCCTTTAAATGCCTCCTCAGAATGCTTTTCTGAGCGGCTTATATTTCCTCCTGGAGTGTGTGTGCACGCTGATCTGTCCTCCTCTTTGCTTCAAAGCTAAGTGTACTTTTATATGTTTATATCTGTTTGCTGGATCCCAGATGACCCTGACTCCCTCCGTGTCTTGTGTAGGGAGCCGGTGGTCGTGTCCCCTCACTATTGTAGGGTGCTCAGGGCTTTATAGTCAAGGTTCGTGGATATGCAAACCTCCACCATTAGGATCTTTGCATAGGCTGAGCAGCCAGGGAAAGTGCCAGGTCTTCTGCAGGGGTCTCCCTTGGTTCCTTAGTTTTTGGATCCAGCGAGTCGTTTATACATGTTGCTTTGCCTTGTTACCTGTACACATTCCGTGACAAGAACTCTGGGAATGAGGGATCACCCACAATGCCATGCATGCAGCCAATCAGCAGCCAGCCAGCCCTGTGATGTCACAGCCCTATAAATAGCCCCAGCCATCTTGGATTCTGCCATTTTCTAGTGTACTTAGTGCAGGGGGAGACGTCAGCAGGCGCTAGGGACAGTGCTAGGAAAGACTTTAAAACTTTTATTTTGCTGAATAGAAGTTCAGGGAAAGATCATTAGAAGTGTAGGCAGGGGAGTAACTAGAAGTGACTGGGCCCCACAGAAAATATTTGTAAGGGCCCCTCCAGCGCGCTTCGCACCTCCCTCCTCCTGTGTAAACCCCAATCCTTTGGCACAGTGTAGAGGTATACTGTATATTGTGTGGCACAGTGTAGAGGTATACTGTATATTGTGTGGCACAGTGTAGCGGTATACTGTATATTGTGTGGCACAGTGTAGCGGTATACTGTATATTGTGTGGCACAGTGTAGCGGTATACTGTATATTGTGTGGCACAGTGTAGCGGTATACTGTATATTGTGTGGCGCAGTGTAGAGGTATACTGTATATTGTGTGGCACAGTGTAGCGGTATACTGTATATTGTGTGCACAGTGTAGCGGTATACTGTATATTGTGTGGCACAGTGTAGAGGTATACTGTATATTGTGGGGCACAGTGTAGAGGTATACTGTATATTGTGTGCACAGTGTAGCAGTATACTGTATATTGTGTGGCACAGTGTAGAGGTATACTGTATATTGTGGGGCACAGTGTAGAGGTATACTGTATATTGTGTGGCACAGTGTAGCGGTATACTGTATATTGTGGGGCACAGTGTAGAGGTATACTGTATATTGTGGCACAGTGTAGAGGTATACTGTATATTGTGGGGCACAGTGTAGAGGTGTACTGTATATTGTGGGGCACAGTGTAGCGGTATACTGTATATTGTGTGGCACAGTGTAGAGGTATACTGTATATTGTGGGGCACAGTGTAGAGGTATACTGTATATTGTGTGGCACAGTGTAGAGGTATACTGTATATTGTGTGGCACAGTGTAGAGGTATACTGTATATTGTGTGGCACAGTGTAGAGGTATACTGTATATTGTGGGGCACAGTGATGTTATATGTGTATAACAAACATATTTCACATGAAAACTTACAATTACTTGGCTTGGCCCTTGAGGATCTCGGACGCCACTTCCACACTTTGGCCGGGGGCTCGGCGGAGCTGATGTTGTGTTTTACCCTAATGAGAAAGATTTCATAATCAGGATTTGGAGAAGGGGCAGAGGGATAGCAGAGCAGGGAGAGGCTGGTGCTGCTACTAGGGGGTCATACCACGGGGGAGTAATAAAGCCCACCATAATGTCCCCCAGTAGGAATAATTCTCCTTATAATGTGACAATGCAAAAAATACCCCCTTGTAATGCCCCCAGTTGAGCTAATGTCCCCATAGTGCCCCCATAATGTGCCAGTATTAAATACCCCTATATAGTGCCCCCAGTAAATGCCCCCATAGTGCTCCTCTCCCCCCTCCCTCCTAGTGCCCCCCATAATGTACCAGTATAAAATGCCCCATATATAGTGCCCCAGTAGATGCCCCTCAGTGTCCGGCCTCTGATAGGCTGCCCGCCTAGTGTCCCCCATAATGCCCCCCAATAATGTGCCAGTATAAAATGCCCAATATATAGTGCCACAGTAGATGCCCCTCAGTGTCCGGCCTCTGATAGGCTGCCCGCCTAGTGTCCCCCATAATGCCCCCCAATAATGTGCTAGTATAAAATGCCCCATATATAGTGCCCCAGTAGATGCCCCTCAGTGTCCCCCATAATGCAGTATTTGCTCCCCTATATATATATGCACGCCTGCATGTGGGTTTGAGCACCTCCTGCTAATACCACGCCATTCTTTTCAGTTTGCATATATAGAAATTCTTGGAGGTGTATAAACTCCAATTTAAATGTGCCTGTTTTCCATCTACAGGCCACATTTAGGTGCACCTGTGCATTAAGTGCCAAACCCACCCATGTGCCAGTATCAAGTGCCAACCCCCTCCCACATACCAGTATCAAGTGCCTCTCTCTTCCCCCCCCATGTCCCAGTATATCATAGTGCCATCTCCCCCCCCCCCAACAAAGTGGCAGTATCAAGTGCCTCTCTCCCCCCCCATGTGCCAGTATCAGGTGCCAGCCCCCCCCATGTGCCAGTATCAGGTGCCAACCCCCCTCCCCCCATGTGCCAGTATCAAGTGCCTCCCGCTCCCCCCATGGCAGTAACAGTCGGGTATTAAAAAAAATAAAAAAAAACACTTCTACTTCCCTCCATGTCAGCGATGCGATGCAGCCTCTTCCTGTGTCCCGCCCTGTATATCCATATATGGAGTCAGTGCTTGTATTTCACAAAAGTTTCTGCTGGGATTCGAACCCACGACCTTCTGTATCAGAGGCAAAGCACCTAACCACAAGACCATAAGAGCGGCCTTGCTGCTGACTGAAAAATATGAGACTTCTACTGTTATAGCTGGCTAAGTGTACATCTATACACATGACAGCTGCCCTAACACACCCAGCACTGCTATATCTCTATATGACAGTTGTCCCAGCACACTAAGCTCTGCTATATCTCTATATATGACAGCTGCCCCAGAAAACCCAGCTCTGCTACATCTATGCACATGACAGCTGCCCAAACACACCCAGCACTGCTATATCTCTATATGACAGCTGTCCCAGCACACTCAGCTCTGCTATATCTCTATATATGATAGCTGCCCCAGCACACCCAGCTCTGCTACATCTATATATCTCTAAGTATTGCTATACAGTAGATAGATATATAGAGATATAGCATGGCTGAGTGTGCTGGGGCAGCTGTCATGTGTATAGATGTAGCAGAGCTGGCTGTGTTTGGGCAGCTGTCATGTGTATAGATGAGTAGAGCTGGGTTTGCTGGGGCAGCTGTCATGCTGTCATATATAGAGATATAGTATAGCTGAGTGTGCTGGGGAAAAACTATGGGGGGCAGTATACTAGATAAAATGTCACTTTTATTAAATAATAGGAGATAAAAAACAGCCCCTACAGACAAACAACAAGTAAGACATGTACACACACACAAACTGGTGCAATGGAAAGACCAGTTGAGTAACAAATAGGATGTGGGTGGTGGGCTGGACCAATGGTGGCAAACCGGGCACAACTGTGTCAAATCAGATCAGCAAGCCCTATTGCCTCCCTGCTTGTCCTCGTCCGCCCTACAAAATGTGTCCATGGGAAGGGGTCCAAAAAAGCCCCGCAAGCTCCTTTTGGATGAAGAGAGGCTGGTTCTGGGTAGAGCAGAAAGCAGTATCAATGAACAGATTGAGATAGCCAAGAAGTTCCAGTCTGAACCAGACTTCTCGACCAAGGAGGTACAATTGCAGAATACGGTGGAGCGGTTTCAATATCAACTGAAGGACCGCAAACACAAGCAATTTAATAGAGACTCTCAGGACTTTCGTGATAATAGGGCATATCAATTTCTGACTAACCCACCAGTTACTCAGAATACAGATCTTTCCTCCACGGACACGGAAGCATCTGACGTGGAGAGGGAAAGATTCCCCAAGAACAAGGGGCGTGGACGTGGGTCATATAGATCTAGGGGATGCAACAATCGCCCAAGACAGAATCCACAAAACCCCCCCAAAATCCCCCGGCACCGACATCAGGCTCCCCTTTTTTAGACCAGGGGGCACATTATTACCCCCTGAGGAGCCGGAACATCCAGTCATAGATGCCACACGTGACTCCCTCCCTTCCTCAGACAAACGGGTAATAAATCTCTCCTCCCGCGTTCTCTCACAAGTAGAACTCAAATTGTTGGGACGTGGGTTATCGTTTGTTCCAACTAACAAGTTCGATATTTTTAGGTGGACGAGGGACCTCCACCTCTTTGCCCGAAGATTAAAGTGGCATAAATTCCATAAACTTAAGGATAGGAAGGAAAGCCGAGAACTGGGTGTCCCTGTTGATATTCTAAAGGACGTCCATCTCCTCTTTAACCTTAACAGATCACCACCTAATGCTGAAGGGCTAGGCCCCTTTACGTCCCTAAAAAATAAAAGCGTTAGAATGCCCCCGATGGGTGACGTATCCTGTGTGGATGTGTTTTTACAACACGTCACCGCAGATCTGACCACCATACACCATATCCCACCCAGATTCAACTGCAGCAGGGAGGAGAGGATGGCAATCGCAGATCTTGAAAGCGATAAAGATATCATCATCAAGCCTTCAGATAAGGGGGGCAATATCGTGGTAATGGATATGCCGGCCTATAGAGGAATGTGTCTGTCAGTCCTGGAGGACGGGACGGGATATGAAATACTCCCCAGCAACCCTACCATTAACCTACAGGGGACTCTGAGACACATCCTTGAAAAAGCAAAAAAAGCCTCCCTCATCAGTGGTGAAGAATACGAGTTTCTGTACCCACTCCACCCGGTCACGGCTACCTTCTATTGCCTGCCTAAAGTGCATAAGGAGACCACTCCTATCAGGGGACGTCCAATTGTTTCAGGGGTCGGAAGTTTGTCCCAAAACTGTGGCATATATGTGGACAAGGTGCTACGCCCGTTTGTATCATCGTTGCCGTCTCACATTAGGGACACTGGGGATTTATTGGGGAAGTTGGAGGACATCTGCATCGAGCCACACTGGTTTTTGGCCTCTGTGGATGTGGAGGCCCTATACTCCTCCATTCCACATGAGCGAGGTCTGGAAGCGAGCAGTCACTACCTTAAGACCAGGGGTCAACAATTCAGGCAGCATAACACCTTCACTCTCGAACTGCTAAGGTTCATTCTGGTGAGCAACTTTTTCCTGTTCGACGGACGCATATACCACCAGCTCAGGGGCACCGCGATGGGTAGTTCTTGTGCCCCATCGTATGCTAACTTGCTCCTGGTGGGAGGAGTCTGTGGTGTTTGCCGAACCGTCACCATAGTTCGCCGACATGGTCACTCTCTGGTCACGCTACATCGACGATATCTTCGTGCTGTGGAGCGGACCAGAGAGCGACTTTGAGAGGTTTATCTCTGAATTGAATACAAACAGCTTCAACCTGAGGTTCACCTCGGTGATTGTTAAAGACCGCCTCCCGTTTCTGGACGTGGTTATCTGCAGGGACGGGAAGGGCGGCCTTAGCACGTCCATCTATCGTAAACCCACCTCCACCAACTCCCTACTTAGGAGGGACAGCTTCCACCCTGTGCCCCTCAAGAGAGGAATTCCGACTGGACAGTACCTGAGATTGAAACGTAATTGTTCTGAGTCTAGTGATTTTAAACACCATGCGAAGGACCTGAGATCAAGATTCCAGGAGAGAGGGTATCCTGATAGGACCCTCAGACTGGTGTATGAAAAAACCAAGGTACGCACGCGGACTGAACTTCTCCACCCCACAACTAATAGGGTGAAGGAATCTCAAGGTACTGTCCGGGTGATAGGAACATTTGATGCAGCGGCCTCTCAAGTGAGGCGAATTCTGGCACGACACTGGGAGACACTCCTGATGGACCCCGACCTCTCTGATGTGCTAAGTCCTAGTGTCTCACTGACCTTTCGAAGAGGCAACAATCTACGGGACAGACTGGTGCACAGCCACTTTGCCCCATCAGCAAAACCACGGACGTGGCTGAACACACCCGTGACGGGATGCCACAGGTGTGGACATTGTAGCTTCTGCGGCAGCCTTTCACAAGGAAAGACCTTTATCGGGGAACCAAATAATACCGTCTACCAAGTAAAGGGCTTTATGAATTGCCGCACGGCAGGTGTGATCTACCTGGCAACATGCATATGTGGACTTCGCTATATAGGCAAAACGTTTAGGGAGTTACGCAAACGCATGGGGGAGCATTTTGGGGATATTCTAAATAATAAAGACACCCCTATAGCACGCCATGTACAGGTATCCCATGATGGACGTACCTCGGCCATCAGTTTTATGGCCATCGAACGGGTGCTCAAACCCACACGGGGGGGAGACTGGAATAGACTCCTCTTACAAAGGGAGTGCTGGTGGACTTTCACCTTGAATACGGTCGCCCCTCATGGCTTAAATGAGCAATTAAACTTCAGTTGCTTTCTCTAAATACCATTTCTTCCAGTCTGATCCCTAGCATAAGTTTTCCTGGTCATTTAACCCCTGTGTATATTTCTGGTCTAATAGGGGAACAGTGGACATATACTGTCATGTTCCCCTCACTTATGAGGGACGGGGAGGGTATGGCCTTACTAGACCGAAGAGCGGGTTTCTGCTCCCCCCCTGATCCTCTCTTGATTTGATTCTCCTAAATTACTGGAGTCTAGCCCCTCCCATTGGCATACCCTTGTGAGGGGGGCAACCAAGCCAACATATCATGCAGACCGGAGGAGCGGTTGTGCATGTCCCTTTAAAATGTCCCAAGGTGATGCCACCTCTCTTGGATACGTAGCCTGACAGGGCTTCTCTTGATCACCGGGGACAGCTTGGTTCTGCTGCTCTCCGATCACGTGACCCCCGCGATGTTACAACAGCCTGTGACATGGGCGCATCGCGGCGGTCACGTGATGCGGAAATACAGCTGTGCGTTCCATCTCGGCCCCATGAAACGCATGGAAGCGTTTCTGCGCATGCGCGATCGCGATTCCTCCGGTCACATGACCTTACGACTGGCACATCTCTCGTGACGTCATGAAGGGGCGCCGGAGGTTCATGGAACACTGCACATGGCCCTACAGCCTTTATAAGGGGGCGTCTGTCGCCCCAGTAGTTGCCGGTCACCCCACCACTGCGGACACCACCACCCTGGGTCCCAGCTTGATGGTGGACTCAGAGCCATACGCCGACCGCTGCCAAACAAAAATGTAAGTGATTTGCCTCCATGGCCCCATGAGGGCTGACGACATGGGGGCTCATCTATGCTATGCTACTGTACTTATTTTATTCTTTTGCACTTTTGATGTGATCCTCAGACTCAGCCATACTCTGACTGCAGTAACTGCCCCGTGTCCCCTGATGAATCCTGGGGCATCCTGTGAAGAAACGCGTCGGGACACATGAGTATATCCCTCACCCTATCCCCCTCTTTAGTGGATATATTTGTTGGTGGGGTTACTCTTTCACTTATTGTGTGTTTTCCATTCCTCTGGACGGTTTGTGTTCTCCCTGTGTCAGGGCCTCAATAGGGTCACTTATACAGGAAGAGAGTTCCAGTCGGGGCCACCCCTTGCGGGGCTTTTTTGGACCCTGTCCCATGGACACATTTTGTAGGGCGGACCAGGACAAGCAGGGAGGCAATAGGGCTAGCTGATCTGATTTGACACAGTTGTGCCCGGTTTGCCACCATTGGTCCAGCCCACCACCCACATCCTATTTGTTACTCAACTGGTCTTTCCATTGCACCAGTTTGTGTGTGTGTACATGTCTTACTTGTTGTTTGTCTGTAGGGGCCGTTTTTTATCTCCTATTATTTAATACAAGTGACATTTTATTTAGTATACTGCCCCCCATAGTTTTTCCTTATTGTTTAATTGAGCAGTAACTCAGGGAGACACCCCTGTCTTTTCCTGACTGACCATCTTCAATCTGAGTGTGCTGGGACAACTGTCATGTGTATAGATGTAGCAGAGCTGGCTGTGTTTGGGCAGCTGTCATGTGTATAGATGAAGTAGAGCTGGGTTTGCTGGGGCAGCTGTCATATATAGAGATATAGTAGAGCTGAGTGTGCTGGTGCAGCTGTCATGTGTATAGATGTAGCAGAGCTGGGTGTGTTTGGGCAGCTGTCATGTGTATAGATGTAGTAGAGCTGGGTTTGCTGGAGCAGCTGTCATATATAGAGATATAGTAGAGCTGAGTGTGCTGGTGCAGCTGTCATGTGTATAGATGTAGCAGAGCTGGGTGTGTTTGGGCAGCTGTCATGTGTATAGATGTAGTAGAGCTGGGTGTGCTGGGGCAGCTATCATATATAGAGATATAGCAGAGCTGAGTGTGCTGGGGCAGCTGTCATATAGCAGTGATATAGCAGTGCTGGGTGTGTTGGGGCAGCTATCATATATAGAGATATAGCAGTGCTGGGTGTGTTGGGGGCAGCTGTCATGTGTATAGATGTACACTTAGCCAGCTATAACAGTAGAAGTCTCATATTTCAATCAGTTACAATGCAGCCTTTATGGCTTTGCCTCTGATACACTGATACATTGGAGGTTGTGGCAGTGGCGTAGGGATCGCCATAGCAACCATAGCAGTGGCTATGGGGCCCTACGCCACTGGGGGCCCGTCCGGGCCGCCTTATGTTGATTATTATTTATATTTTTTTACACACAGGCAGCCAGGCCCGAGCCCAGTGGCGTAACTACCGGCGCCCTGGCAGCGTGTGTGACAGTTTATTTTCAAGTTAGTTAAATATCGTGTTCAGGGCCCCTTCACAGCAGCAGCGGCTGACCAGGCCCCCTCACTAATGTGATCTAATCTTACTGTCTCCTGATGTGTCTGGGATTCGAACCCACAACCCAGGGGCGTACATAGAAATCGATGGGCCCCATAGCAAGAATCTGAATTGGGCCCCCTAACTCCTCCCACTACCCACCCCTGGCCCATCCTACCGCCTTCCCTGGCTCCGCCACTGCCACACCCCCATTTGTCAATAAATAAGGAAATACAATGTATACATGACCTACTGAAACTGTTAGGGATAATTTTATTTATTTATGTTTGTTTGTTTTTTATTGTTGTAATCCTACTGACCCAGAGAATGAAGGGCACGGGTCAGTTTTGCCACAAAGGGAATGCCGTAGGAACAAAACCCATAAAACGTATTTTTTTTCCAATTCCACCCCATTTGGAATTTTTTGCCAGCTTCCCCACTACATTGTATGCCATTATAATAAAGTATAACTTGTCCAGCAAAAAATAAGCCCTCATATGGATATGTGAATAAAAAAAATTAAAAGTTATGGCTCAAGGGAAGAAAAATGAAAACGCAAAAAATAAAAATAAAATCTGGTATCCTAAGGGTTAAAGCCTATTATGCTCCCCAACATGCCTAGGCACCTACAGATAATACTTATGCCCATGGGAGGAGGGGTGCAGCCAATAGCAGGCCGCGACGGAAATGAGCCCTCCCTATCTTCGTTCCCAACGTGGCCTGCTATTGACTGCTCCTTACATCGCTAAATGTTTTCATCCGCGCAACAGGGGGATGCAGTGGCGGCCGTATGGGCATCAGGAGCGATGCGGGTGCTGGGGAGTGAGGTAAGTAATGTGCCCGGGCATTTTGGGGGCATTATAGGGGTACTCTATGAGCCTACAGTGTCCCCCCAACCACACAGGAGCTTGCTGATGCCCTCCCCCTCATCAAGAAAACTTTTTTTAAGACTGTTGTACTCTTACTGTAGGCGACCGGCTCGGCTGTGGCACACTACAGTAGGCTTAATTCTGGGCCGGCGGGCGGTGGCGGAGATGCTGTGGGGGGGGGGGGGGGGGCTGGCTGTGTTCTGTGACCAAGCGGTTCATCAGTCCGGTGAGTGGCCAATGGCTGATGAGGCAGGCGGCGGGCAGCGTGTGAGCGCGGTATGCAACTGCCGGCACGCCCTCAAAGTTCTGTCTGCTCGGATGCTCCTGCTGCCGACGATACACTGACCAATCAGCAGCAGGAGCTTTGCACTGCTAAATGCTGATTGGCCAGTGTGCAGTGCAGCAGTGCCTGGGACTATGGGCAGCCTGGATCCTGGACAGTCTAGACATCGGCGGCGTGTGCTGCCTGAGTGCATACCTCCCAAATACATGATATGGTGCACACACGGCAGGTGCCTGTATATTGCAGAACTGCAATTTGTGGTCCGCAATACGGACATAGACGAATTACAATCATGTAAATGGGGCCTTAATGACGCGGTTTGGTGTCATCGCAGTTCCCTGTCATTGCAGTCGGGTGTTTGTGTAGTGTCCCACTAGGTAGGAGTGGGCACTGCACAAGGGTCAATTGGGTAACGTGTTACTTCTACTCACAAGGGACAGTGATATTGTATTTAGCTATGCATTTAATGTAATTTACTGTGTGTTTTACATGCAATGGTTTTCCCTGTTATGTGCTTTGCAGGCCTAGTGGGGTGTAATTTAGCCTCCCAGACACTAGAGGGAGATAGGGAGCCCCTAGTATAAATGTCCAGGCCCAGACAGGGAGGGGAGAGGTCATAGTCAGGAGTCTGTGGAGACAGAAGTGAGAAGGCACCAGCCCAGGATATGCTGAGGGCCTCCTCCTGACATGCAGCTGGACAGTCCTGGTTTCTAGCTGCACCAGGAGGCTAGATGGAGTACAGCCTGCTTGGAGACCGTTAGTGCATTCCAGGGGACTAGAGGAGTTACCTCGTCATCCTGAAGCTCCTGAGGCTAAGGATAGCTCAGTTGAGATACCCCAGTAGTAGGACAGCACCTCCTGGGAGCAACCTGCAGTCACCTGTCACCTGAAGCAGAGAGAGACAGCTAGGAAACAAAGGTATTGTAACCTTAAGCAAGTGCCAATACTGGAGGAAGGAATTCATACCAAGGATTTAAGCCAGCGAATAGGCATCCGGGCCTTGGGATCCAGCCAGCTAGAATAGCTGTGGGGATAGAGCAGCATAGCACTGCCAAGCATTAACTTATATACCCTCCAAGTATCTTGCAAGATTGAAACCTGCTGTGATATAAACCTGCTGTGCATTTGGAACTGTAAAGGACTGTATTACCCTCTTGATGTACAAAGTTGGACTGTTATAAGTAAAGCAACTGTTTGGTTCACCATATCATCCGTGTACCTCACTTATTGCTACTGAAAACCGGTGTGCCACCGTTACAGGCACTGGCAGTCACGAACCTTAAAGGGACCTTGCCTCAGGCACTCTAAACACCTGCAACAACCAGGGCACCTCACCCAACATCAGGCCAGGTCTCTACACCCAGAGTGTGCCCCAGAGGAACTAGTGTCTGCCTCTCATTCACTGCTACATGCCTGCCCAGGGTCCTCCAGAAAGTGAGTAACCCTCGATTGCCCATACCGTGACCTCACTGTCGCTATACCCTGCAGGTCTGGCGTGTTGCATAAATTGGTGTCACGAACAGGATACGATCATTCCTGCGCCATTACGGATACAAAAACTGTGTGCTGTTAATTGCCTTGAAGTGACAAGCCCTAATTGCTTTATTGAAAATTGCTGGGCCAAAGTGAACTGTGATAATTGCGGTGTGAAGATTGTATTGTATGGACTGTTTTCTGCTTATTTAAGCCACCGCTTGCTGTCAGTGAATAGACAGCGATTTTGCTCAAAGATGGCCGCTTAGCTTGTCTGGATTTGTTTGCTGCGTCATCTTCATACTGAATTGGCGGTAAAAATTGGCGCCTTCTGCTGAAAAGTGCGGGAAAGGCTATATGTCGGCGCCACCGCCCTGTCTGGACATTTGCATGTCTGCAGAAATGGACTCCGCCTCCCCCATACTGGAGTACCTGGGGGGCGGCCTCCCAGTGCAATGGGAGGATCTGTCTGAAATTGTTGGCGCCACCCTGTCGCTCTCCAGAGAAGGATCGAGCATGTTGAAGAGTGAAGACTGCTCTGCTGGGATGTCTGCGCCTGATCTGTTAAAGATGAATGTTATTGGTGTAGAGCAAGAGGACGCTCCACCGGCCTACTCTCCGGGACCGGAGAGACCCAACTGCCCGCCACCGAGGACGCAACCGGAGACCTATTATGGCTCCTGGAGAGACTTTTTCCAGCCCTCATTCAAGTGGTCAGCGTTAATGGCAGAGATCTGGGAGGCCGCAATAAAGAAAACTACCAAGACCAAGATCTACTATGAAGAACTGGCTAAGACCGTTCATGAGTGCCACACTGACACCCAACCCCGCCTGGAAAGGAGAATGGGGTTGGTTGTGGCCTTTGACAAGGACAGAGGCTTCGGTTTTATCAAAGACTATATTACCGGCAGAGACTTATACGTGAATCGGAGGTCCGTCAAGCGGAGTTACCTCCCAGAGCATCTGCATAACCTGCGCGAGGGAGAGGAAGTAGAGTTCACCCCTGCCGAGGGCCTGCGAGGCCCCTACGCCACTGCCGTGTCCCGTCCTAAAAAGAAAACGGAGGACTGGGACCTTGATGAGGACCACCCTGGCTGCGAGCGCGAACCTGTGCTCTCTCCAGAACCGGCCCATCATGCCTTCCAAGAACGGGGCTCCTTCATTGGCCCGAACGTCTTTTGGCAACCTACAGTGGTGGAGAAGAGGGTAAGCCCATGGCCCTCACCTGAGCTGCCTCGCAGGGAGAAGACTGTCCGTGAACTGGAAGATGCCGAAAGATTCCGTGCTGCCCTGGACAACATCAGAAGAGGAAGAAAAGCGGACGCCTCACCTGAACCTGCAGCGGCTGCGCAGGACGAGCCATCCACCTTACAAGTGCCAGCGGCAACAGCGAAGGACAGCGATCCCGACTCCGAAAGTCTGGACGACCAGATCCTGCGGCTGGAGAAGAAACTACGGGAGCTGCGCCAGATTGCCTCCGCCAGGATCTAGACTCCACCTGACCTGAAAGAGAAAGGACTTAAGGACTCGGACGTCTCCGGGTCTGAGGTGAGAGTACCTGTCCCTTCCAGCCGGCCCTCTTTAGTGTCAGCACCTGCGGTGAGGTCTTCCTACGCTGTGCACCGGCGCACAGAGCCAGTCGTCCAGGAACCCACCGGACCGCTTGCAGCAGCGGTACCCAGGCCAGTGCAGCAACCTCCAATTGCCATGCCTGCACCGGTGCGGTCAGCAACCCTGATTACCCCTAGGCCTATGGGGCCAATACCTATTAGGGGTCCATTCATGCTGCAGTTGCCCCCCAATACTGTGTTGTGGGCACATCCCCCTGTTGATCCTCAGTACAGGCCTAGTCTACAAATTGAGCCAGGGAGCACCACTGAGATGCCTAGTGGATTTGACTTGCCCCTGTGAATTGGCCTGCTAGGCCATTGTTTGATTTATTTTTGCTAAGGGACCCTATCGAAGAGGATTTAACCCTTTCGGGACAGGAGTCTTTGGTTTTGGCCCTCTGTTGCTGCTGCCAGTTACCCACGGCTCAGTGGTAATGGTCGGCCACTGAAATACCAATTGCAGCAAGGCCATATTGTTTACTAGGACCTCCTGCCTGCTTTCTCAGAGGGAAAAAAAAAAAACCCTAGTTGTGCTTATTTGTATGTTGCACCTTTAACCCTTTCACCCCCTTTTCAGGTTGATTAAGGGTATTGCAGCACTTATTTTATATATGCCATTTGAATGATATGGACTATTTTATGTGCTGTCACTTTTATTATGCAACTCAAATTGAAAAGAATGCGCCCAGGGATAGACTCTAATGCACCAGAGCCTCTGAGATTTTGCTACCATTTTAAGGAAATGCGCCCAGAGATGGACTCCACTATATGCGAGCCTCTGTGATCTTGTACCTTTGTCACTGCTTGATGTGAAATACTTGCTGCAGATAAGAAAGGAACCTGGGTACGGACTCATGTTTGTTCTTTGAGCCTCCAAGTACTTTTAAATTGTTTTACATTTTTCTTCTACTGTTCTATTATGGACAATTTGATTAATATGGACTATCCTGGTATTTATTGATACGCTGTGCCAGGTCAGCGCCCCTGTTCCCTTATGTTATCCTGCGAGAAGAGAACGACGCCCCTTTTCACCGAACTTGCTCCTTAGCCAGTGGAACTGCCTGATATATGCATATAATGTATGTCGCAAATGTAGATGTATTTTCCTGCTTTGCCTTATTTTTCTATTACAGGTGCAGTATCCAGCTGGGCAGAGCCCCTTTCAGGTTGCGCCGAGGACGGGCAACATCATAGCGTGGGGGTATGTAGTGTCCCACTAGGTAGGAGTGGGCACTACACACGGGTCAATTGGGTAGCGTGTTACTTCTACTCACAAGGGACAGTGATATTGTATTGATCTATGCATTTAATGTAATTTACTGTGTGTTTTACATGCAATGGTTTTCCCTGTTATGTGCTTTGCAGGCCTAGTGGGGTGTAATTTAGCCTCCCAGACACTAGAGGGAGATAGGGAGCCCCTAGTATAAATGTCCAGGCCCAGACAGGGAGGGGAGAGGTCATAGTCAGGAGTCTGTGGAGACAGAAGTGAGAAGGCACCAGCCCAGGATATGCTGAGGGCCTCCTCCTGACATGCAGCTGGATAGTCCTGGTTTCTAGCTGCACCAGGAGGCTAGATGGAGTACAGCCTGCTTGGAGACCGTAGTGTATTCCAGGGGACTAGAGGAGTTACCTCGTCATCCTGAAGCTCCTGAGGCTAAGGATAGCTCAGTTGAGATACCCCAGTAGTAGGACAGCACCTCCTGGGAGCAACCCGCAGTCACCTGTCACCTGAAGCAGAGAGACAGCTAGGAAACAAAGGTATTGTAACCTTAAGCAAGTGCCAATACTGGAGGAAGGAATTCATACCAAGGATTTAAGCCAGCAATTAGGCATCCGGGCCTTGGGATCCAGCCAGCTAGAATAGCTGTGGGGATAGAGCAGCATAGCACTGCCAAGCATTAACTGTATACCCTCCAAGTATCTTGCGAGATTGAAACCTGCTGTGATATAAACCTGCTGTGCATTTGGGACTGTAAAGGACTGTATTACCATCTTGATGTACAAAGTTGGACTGTTATAAGTAAAGCAATGTTTGGTTCACCATATCATCCGTGTACCTCACTTATTGCTACTGAAAACCGGTGTGCCACCGTTACAGGCACTGGCATCACGAACCTTAAAGGGACCTTGCCTCAGGCACTCTAAACACCTGCAACAACCAGGGCACCTCACCCAACATCAGGCCAGGTCTCTACACCCAGAGTGTGCCCCAGAGGAACTAGTGTCTGCCTCTCCTTCACTGCTACATGCCTGCCCAGGGTCCTCCAAAAAGTGAGTAACCCTCGATTGCCCATACCGTGACCTCACTGTCGCTATACCCTGCAGGTCTGGCGTGTTGCATTTGCTGTTTGATGCAGCCAGCACCTGCTGTGTATGGGGCAGGCTCACCGCCGCAGTCCGCTCCATCCATTGTCTCTGCACTGCATAGAGAGTGGGGCACAAAACCGCCGGCATGGCCCGGCTTATCATAAGCTGGGCCATGCAGGCAACCGCCTGGGACAGTGGTGTATTAGCAGTACTCCACTGTTTCCTAGAACTGTCCCTAGTGCCTGCTGACGTCTCTCCCTGCACTAAGTACACTGGAAAATGGCTGAATCCAAGACGGCTGAGGCTATTTATAGGGCTGTGACATCACAGGGATGGCTGCTGATTGGCTGCATGCATGGCATTATGGGTGATCACTCGTTCCCAGAGTTCCTTGCTCCATGTCCTAACAGATTCAGCAGCCATTTTAGGATCGATCAAATTCCAATTCGTCAACTTCGATTCGCTCATCTCTAGTCTTTACTAAAAATATTGAGCCGTTCTGTCACAAAGGGTTAACTGTTTTTCTAGCTGTGTGACCAGTACTTTCAATTCCTGTCAGTCATCTAACCTAAACTCTAAACTTCTGAGAGGACTGAGCTATAAGGAGTGTTTAAGAGGGCAGAGAGCAGAGATAAGGAGTCCGTCAGCCGTCAGCTCCTGGTCAGACGGAAAAGACAGAAAATCAAAAGGGTGCAACTAGAGCATCCCAGCTGTGTACAGAAAAAAGGACGCCATATTTTTAATAAAGTCCAATTAAAAAAATGAGTACAATGCAATAATAAAAAATAATGCAATAATATAAAAAATTGCCCCAAAGGTGTACATAGTCTTTAAGTATAGAGCAGGACCACTAGGCAGCTATATCACGCATCCAGCTGTCTGTTAGCTATTGAATGGCAAGTTTAGAATGGGCTCCTGATACAGCTTCCTAATGGCTCTATTTACTCAAGGAAGCCTATGAATTTGCTGACGAGGGAGCTGACAGGTTCCAGGTTGAGTGCTCTGTCTGCATGCTCACTAAGCTGAACTTGGAGGCAGATCTGTATATAGCAGGGTGTGTGATGAGGTGTCTCAATCTGGGGTCTGAATTAATTTAAAGGGGTAGTCTGGCTGATAGTAGTCCATAGGATAGGGGACAACTATAAAATTGATGGGGTTCCTACTGCTGGGACCCCCACTGATCACGAGAATGTCCCATACCCCCTGCAGCCCCCTTTAAAAGAACAGAGTGGACGGTTGCACATGCGCATGGGCGCTCCATTCATTTCTATGGGTGTTGCAGGGATAGCTGAGTACAGCCCTCACCTGTCTCTGGAATTCCTATAGAAATGAATAGAGTGGCCGCACGCATGCCCAACTGGTCACTCTGTTCATTTCAGGGGGGCTGCAGGAGGTACGAGGCCCCCGTTCTTGTGATCGGTGGGGGATCCCACCATTGGAATCCCCACCGATCACGAAAACGGGGGTCTATCCTGTGGATAGGGGATAATTTCTAGCAACTCGAATACCCATTTAGGTTTGGGGTCTGAATTAATGTGGGGGTCTGAGTCTGGGGTGTGAATAAATCAAGAATGTCTGAGTGGGTCTAATGTGCATTCAAATTTTCAAAAATGTTAATGTGGAAAATGCTAGCGGAGAAGCCAAGAGGAGTATAATATGTTGGGTAAGAGGGGCCAATGGCCGAAATTTAATAAGACTTCTCACAGTCCCTGCTGTGTTTCCCAGAGGCATCTGCAAACTGCAAGCACCGAACATGTTATAACTGGACATAAATACATGTTGAAAGGGGGTAAATTTAGTCTCACCCCCTAGGGCAGCATGAGCTCAAAACGTGTTCCTGACTATGCTTAAAAGTTGGGAAGAATAAGTCAATTCACTTGAGTCTTCTCAACTAAAAAAACTTCCAGCTCCTAGGCAGACCTATTCATCTCCATGGCAACAGACTACAGGGAAACCCTGTGTAGTCTGATCCTGCAGTATTTCTCTTCTATCTGTCCCCTACTTGTTCTCGATGTATGTAGGACGAAGAGCCCATTCACACGACCGTATCCCCAATTTTGAGGAACGGATGCGGACCTATTTATTTTAATGGGGCCACAAAAGATGCAGACAGCACACCGCGTGCTCTCTGCAACCGCTGCCCTGCAAAAAAGATAGAGCATGCCCTGTTCTTCTCCTTTTTTCAGACAACAATAGGCATTTCTACAATGTGCTGCCCGTTCTGTTCCGCAAATTGCGGATCGAATATGGGCGGAATCCACAATTTGCGGACCGCAAAACACGGCACGTTTGTGTGAATGAGCCCTAAGGGACAGATGAAAGGGAGTGTGACTACAAGATCAGACTACATTGGGTTTGTTGTACTCTGTTATCAAGAGGAGCTGGAGGCACGAAATGGTACAACAATTTTAGCCAAAAGTACTTGGGAAGTTGCCTAATTTTTCTTGTTAGAGACTTTAGAGCAATATAATTTTTTCTTTTGCTGAGGTTTTAAAAGTATGGGGTCCAGGTCTTTTTCCTGGTACCATTCCCCTCTAGCCCCCAGTATCCTACCCTGCCCCTGGTATTTTTTAGAGCCTACAAAGCCCCCTGTAACTCACCTTTGGTAATAATTTACTGTTCATTCACTCACTTATTAATACCATTGGGATGTTATAATAAATTTCTTTCGACGCATCGCTATAAAATTACCCTCTTCACCACCTGTTACTACATGAAGCGACCAGCGAGGAGCCAGGGTATACTTTTTTCCTTTCCTTTTCCTCCAAGAACACTCCGGGTTTCATGATCTTTCCACACCATTAACTTGCCTGACAGTAATACGAGCTATTAACATAAAATGCCATTAGTTTCGTAACATGCTGGAGAAGCAGATTATCCCATAAATCGTCAATTAGTTTGGGCTTAGAAGCAGCAACCTGGGTGTTTTTGATGGATCAGCAAAGTTTCATATTCTTGTGATTATTTGCATATGTCTAAGAGTTGAAAAGTGCTGCTGCGATATCACTGGAGGGGCGATACATGACTGAAAGGGTATTTATACATCACAGGTACATTTTTTTTCAGTTGATTTTGGAAATTCCATTCTTTAATTTCAGATGTTATTGGATTTTTCCAAAATAATGTTACATTCATCACTATTTGCATCCAGCATCTTCTGGTATACATAGAGAAGCGTTGGTCCCATTTCTAAAAATGACCCCTCAGGCCCCAACTTGGGACAGCAGAACCAGTGCATGTTGGCTCTTCTTCCTCCCCTGTAGCAAAGAAGTGCCAGAAATATGACATTGCCAAAGGCTACCAGGTCTAGTGTTGTGGGGCACCTCTGGTTGACTAAATTTTGACCGTGGGTAGAGACAAAATGTGGCCTGAGAGAGGTCTTTACTTTTTACAGAGTGCACAAGATTTGCATTAAAAAAAATGTACATCTTTTAAAGACTATATACGCCTTTGGAGGAATTTATTTTTATTATTATTGTATTGCACTCATTTTGAGCTAAAATTGTGAACCCCTGTCTCCGGACACCCTTCAGTTTCTCTAGTAACAGGCTTTGAAGTTTCACTGTGTTCCATCAGGCAGCACAGCTGATGGCTCCTTATCTCTGACATTATAAACTCTCATTATAACTCAGTTCTTATCTTACTGATATGAACATGCCTTAAATAAGTGTTTATGACTTTTTAGTAATTCAGAGATAACAATTAACAAAGTGAAAGCGAAAGTACCAGTCACACAGGTAGACAAACTGTTCACTCTTTGTGACAAAACATCTCAATATTTTTAATAAAGACCAATTGAAAAAATAATTTTTAGTCCAAAAAGAGTAAAATGCAATCATAAAAAATTGCCCCTGAAGGTGTTCATAGACTTTAACAGGATCAGTGGCTTTTTTGGAATGGTTCGAGAAGAAAACAAGTAGATAAACAAGAAGTAAGAGCACAATGCCATGACCAAATATTAGAGATGAGAGAATTTTTGAAAAATTTGATTCTCCAAAGTTCACCCAAAAATTTGATTAGTTCCAAATAGGGATGAGCGAACCCGAACTGTATAGTTCGGGTTCGTACCGAATTTTGGGGTGTCCGTGACACGGACCTGAACCCGAACATTTTCGTAAAAGTCCGGGTTCGGTGTTCGTCGCTTACTTGGCGCTTTTTGAAAGGCTGCAAAGCAGCCAATCAACAAGCGTCATACTACTTGCCCAAAGAGGCCATCACAGACATGCCTACTATTGGCATGGCTGTGATTGGCCAGTGCAGCATGTGACCCAGCCTCTATTTAAGCTGGAGTCACATAGCGCCGCCCGTCACTCTGCTCTGATCAGTGTAGGGAGAGGTTGCAGCTGCTGTTAGGGCGAGATTAGGCAGTGATTAACTCAGCAAAAACACTTAATTCAGTGATCGATCTACAGCTGTGGATGATTGAACTGCTGCTATTTAATTGCTCACTGTTTTTAGGCTGCCCAGAGCCTTTTTATGTCACTTTTTTCTTGGGCGATCGGCGGCCATTTTGTGTCTTGTGGTGCGCCAGCACAAGCTGCCACCAAGTCCATTTAACCATCAATAGTGTGGTTATTTTTTTGCTATATCCTACATCAGGGGCTTGGCTGTGTTTGCTATTTTATTGAGGGGTGAAATACAATTGCCAAAATAGCAGTACCCTAAATCTGGTGTTTCAGCTGTGGCCAGCCAATTGTAATACTGTCTGCTGTCTGGCAAAGGATATATTTTTGTTCTGGGTTAAAATACAATTCCCAACTTAGCAATTCCCTAAATCAGTGGTTTCTGCTGTATCAGACCTACTTTAAATCTATCCATAAAAGAGTATATTAGATTGAAGGTGCTGATAGTGTCATACTCAATAACTTCACACGCTACTGTGCATATCCCAGTCTAATTCTGTCCGTAAAACGTATACCTGTCACCCAGCGCCTAAATAATAGGCCTCAAATTTATATTCAGCTAAATCTGTGGTTACTGCTGTGCCTGTATTAGTGTAATACGGTACCTAAATAGATAGCCAGATAGTGTTAGGTGTCTGTAAAAAAAGGCCTGAATTTGAATTCAATACATTGGGCCAAATAATTTTTTTCTTATTGTGGTGAACGGTAACAATGAGGAAAACATCTAGTAAGGGACGCGGACGCGGACATGGTCGTGGTGCTGTTAGTGGACCCTCTGGTGCTGGGAGAGGATGTGGCCGTTCTGCCACAGCCACATGTCGTAGTGAACCAACTACCTCAGGTCCCAGTAGCCGCCAGAATTTACAGCGATATTTGGTGGGGCCCAATGCCGTTCTAAGGATGGTAAGGCCTGAGCAGGTACAGGCATTAGTCAATTGGGTGGTCGACAGTGGATCCAGCACGTTCACATTATCTCCCACCCAGTCTTCTGCAGAAAGCGCACAGATGGCGCCTGAAAACCAACCCCATCAGTCTGTCACATCACCCCCATGCATACCAGGGAAACTGTCTCAGCCTCAAGTTATGCAGCAGTCTCTTATGCTGTTTGAAGACTCCGCTGGCAGGGTTTCCCAAGGGCATCCACCTAGCCCTTCACAGCGGTGGAAGACATAGAATGCACTGACGCACAACCACTTATGTTTCCTGATGATGAGGACATGGGAATACCACCTCAGCACGTCTCTGATGATGACGAAACACAGGTGCCAACTGCTGCGTCTTTCTGCAGTGTGCAGACTGAACAGGAGGTCAGGGAGGAAGACTGGGTGGAAGACGATGCAGGGGACGATGAGGTCCTAGACCCCACATGGAATGAAGGTCGTGCCACTGACTTTCACAGTTCGGAGGAAGAGGCAGTGGTGAGACCGAGCCAACAGCGTAGCAAAAGAGGGAGCAGTGGGCAAAAGCAGAACACCCGCCGCCAAGAGACTCCGCCTGCTACTGCCCGCCGCCATCTGGGACCGAGCACCCCAAAGGCAGCTTCAAGGAGTTCCCTGGCATGGCACTTCTTCAAACAATGTGCTGACGACAAGACCTGAGTGGTTTGCACGCTGTGCCATCAGAGCCTGAAGCGAGGCATTAACGTTCTGAACCTTAGCACAACCTGCATGACCAGGCACCTGCATGCAAAGCATGAACTGCAGTGGAGTAAACACCTTAAAACCAAGGAAGTCACTCAGGCTCCCCCTGCTACCTCTTCTGCTGCTGCCGCCTCGGCCTCTTCTGCTGCTGCCGCCTCGGCCTCTTCCTCCGCCTCTGGAGGAACGTTGGCACCTGCCGCCCAGCAAACAGGGGATTTGCCACCAACACCACCACCTCCGTCACCAAGCATCTCAACTCACAAACATTTGAGAGAAAGCGTAAATTCCCACCTACTGGCCTATGAAATGCTGTCATTCAGGCTGGTGGACACAGACAGCTTCAAACAGCTCATGTCGCTTGCTGTCCCACAGTATGTTGTTCCCAGCCGCCACTACTTCTCCAGGAGAGCCGTGCCTTCCCTGCACAACTAAGTATCCGATAAAATCAAGTGTGCACTGCGCAATGCCATCTGTGGCAAGGTCCACCTAACCACAGATACGTGGACCAGTAAGCACGGCCAGGGACGCTATATCTCCCTAACTGCACACTGGGTAAATGTAGTGGCAGCTGGGCCCCAGGCGGAGAGCTGTTTGGCGCACGTCCTTCCGCCGCCAAGGATCGTAGGGCAACATTCTTTGCCTCCTGTTGCCTCCTCCTCCTACTCGGCTTCCTCCTCCTCTTCTTCCACCTGCTCATCCAGTCAGCCACACACCTTCACCACCAACTTCAGCACAGCCCGGGGTAAACGTCACCAGGCCATTCTGAAACTCATATGTTTGGGGGACAGGCCCCACACCGCACAGGAGTTGTGGCGGGGTATAGAACAACAGACCGACGAGTGGTTGCTGCCGGTGAGCCTCAAGCCCAGCCTGGTGGTGTGCGATAATGGGCGAAATCTCGTTGCAGCTCTGGGACTAGCCGGTTTGACGCACATCCCTTGCTTGGCGCATGTGCTGAATTTGGTGGTGCAGAAGTTCATTCACAACTACCCCGACATGTCAGAGCTGCTGCATAAAGTGCGGGCCGTCTGTTCGCGCTTCCGGCGTTCACATCCTGCCGCTGCTCGCCTGTCTGCTCTACAGCGTAACTTCGGCCTTCCCGCTCACCGCCTCATATGCGACGTGCCCACCAGGTGGAACTCCACCTTGCACATGCTGGACAGACTGTGCGAGCAGCAGCAGGCCATAGTGGAGTTTCAGCTGCAGCACGCACGGGTCAGTCGCACTGCGGAACAGCACCACTTCACCACCAATGACTGGGCCTCCAGGCGAGACCTGTGTGCCCTGTTGCGCTGTTTCGAGTACTCCACCAACATGGCCAGTGTTGATGACACCGTTATCAGCGTTACAATACCACTTCTATGTCTCCTTGAGAAAACACTTAGGGCGATGATGGAAGAGGAGGTGGCCCAGGAGGAGGAGGAGGAGGAGGAAGAGGGGTCATTTTTAGCACTTTCAGGCTAGTCTCTTAGAAGTGACTCAGAGGGAGGTTTTTTGCAACAGCAGAGGCCAGGTACAAATGTGGCCAGCCAGGGCCCACTACTGGAGGACGAGAAGGACGAGGATGAGGAGGAGGTGGAGGAGGAGGAGGAGGATGAAGCATGTTCACAGCGGGGTGGCACCCAACGCAGCTCGGGCCCATCACTGGTGCGTAGCTGGGGGGAAACGCAGGACGATGACGATACGCCTCCCACAGAGGACAGCTTGTCCTTACCCCTGGGCAGCCTGGCACACATGAGCGACTACATGCTGCAGTGCCTGCGCAACGACAGCAGAGTTGCCCACATTTTAACGTGTGCGGACTACTGGGTTGCCACCCTGCTGGATCCACGCTACAAAGACAATGTGCCCACCTTACTTCCTGCACTGGAGCGTGATAGGAAGATGCGCGAGTACAAGCGCACGTTGGTAGACGCGCTACTCAGAGCATTCCCAAATGTCACAGGGGAACAAGTGGAAGCCCAAGGCAAAGGCAGAGGAGGAGCAAGAGGTCGCCAAGGCAGCTGTGTCATGGCCAGCTCCTCTGAGGGCACGGTTAGCATGGCAGAGATGTGGAAAAGTTTTGTCAACACGCCACAGCTAACTGCACCACCACCTGATACGCAACGTGTTAGCAGGAGGCAACATTTCACTAACATGGTGGAACAGTACGTGTGCACACCCCTCCACGTACTGACTGATGGTTCGGCCCCATTCAACTCCTGGGTCTCCAAATTGTCCACGTGGCCAGAGCTAGCCTTTTATGCCTTGGAGGTGCTGGCCTGCCCGGCGGCCAGCGTTTTGTCTGAACGTGTATTCAGCACGGCAGGGGGCGTCATTACAGACAAACGCAGCCGCCTGTCTACAGCCAATGTGGACAAGCTGACGTTCATAAAAATGAACCAGGCATGGATCCCACAGGACCTGTCCGTCCCTTGTGCAGATTAGACATTAACTACCTCCCCTTAACCATATATTATTGTACTCCAGGGCACTTCCTCATTCAATCCTATTTTTATTTTCATTTTACTATTATATTGTGGGGCTACCCAAAGTTGAATGAACCTCTCCTCTGTCTGGGTGCCGGGGCCTAAAAATATCTGACAGTGGCCAGTTCCAGTGTTGGGTGACGTGAAGCATGATTCTCTGCTATGGGACCTCTCTCCTGTGTCTGGGTGCCGGGGCCTAAATATATGACAATGGACTGTTCCAGTTTTGGCTGACGTGAAGCCTGATTCTCTGCTATGACATGAAGCCTGATTCTCTGCTATGGGACCTCTCTCCAATTGATATTGGTTAGCTTTTATTTATTTTATTTTTATTCATTTCTCTATCCACATTTGTTTGCAGGGGATTTAACTACATTTTGCTGCCTTTTGCAGCCCTCTAGCCCTTTCCTGGGCTGTTTTACAGCCTTTTTAGTGCCGAAAAGTTCGGGTCCCCATTGACTTCAATGGGGTTCGGGTTCGGGACGAAGTTCGGGTCGGGTTCGGATCCCGAACCCGAACATTTCCGGGAAGTTTGGCCGAACTTCTCGAACCCGAACATCCAGGTGTTCGCTCAACTCTAGTTCCAAATTAATTTATTACAAATCGCTATAAATTTGGTATACCCAGGCCTCTCTGCCTTAGCATATTCTTCCCACTTGGTGGCCCAATCTCAGTGTGAAGGCTTGGAAGTTAACCCTTTCCTGACCGCCGAATGTAAATTTACGCCAGCAGCCGAGCATTAAATAAAATGTGCCCGTTGGAGTGTGCAGGGGGCGCCATGGCCACTGGGTGTCTGCTGTTTTAAAGAGCAGACATCTGGCACTAATGTGTGCAACCGGTGGCAATGCCGGTCGTGGACTTTTAACTCTTCAAATGATACATGTCAGATGACTGGGGGTCTGAAAATTGGGACCCCCCCAGCAGTCCTGAAAGCCAAGGCTTAACGATTCCACCGTCTTAATGGAACGGTGCTGCACATGTTGGTCCACCACTCCATTCACTTCTAAGGAACTGATGGACTTCATAGGGAACAGCACACATCACAGATAACTCCGGAGACAATATAAAATGTGATGAAAGATAATTGATAAGTGTAACTAAGTAAATGAAGCGAGAGATATGATTCCGGAAAGAATTCCCTGGAAAGCCTGGAGATAAGAACGCATGTTCACCACTTCATTAGTTCCGAAAGGAGGAAATATCCGTAGTCAGACACTAACAACAAAAGGTGACAACTAAAGATATAAGAATACAAGATCTAATCTGACAACTTTACTAATTAACTGGGGAGCGGCAGCAACAAATACAGTAAAATCTAACAATGGCTCTCACAGCACAGTTACACACAATCTAAATGCATTGGATCAGATTTTTTAGATGTGAGTACAGATACATTATAAGTGAGTCTCCACTTGTATCATCATGATTTTAGGTCCCTAATTCTGTGGTGATTCATTTCTTCATGTAGCCTTGTAACGGTCGGAGCTTTTGTTGTTCTAATACAGATCTACAAATCGCTTCCACAGATATACTTAGAATATACCTTCTGGTGTCCTGCAGTCACCACTAGGGGGAGCTCTGCAGCTTACTGCATACTGTGCTATGATTGAGTTCAATGCTTAACCAGTATGCAGTGAGCTCTTGAGCCCCTCTAGAAAGATCCATTTTCAAACAAATCCTAGAAAATGTGTTGAATATCATAGGTTTCCAGAGGTTTTTTTTGTTTTCCATCCACACTAGTTTTACAAAAGAGAGCAAATGATTTTTGTATTATGTAAGTATATTATATTAAATATTATATTTTTTTATTATTATTATAGTTCACTGATTCTGGATTAGGGTATTTTGGGCCCTGGTTTATTTTTAGAATTTTAGCTTTTTTTAAAAAATTGTTAGGTTTATAATTTAAAGAAGAATAATAATGTATTTATATATTTTTTAAATTGTAGAAAATTGTAACCGTCTAATAGTGACTGACCTGACTTGAGCTGAGTTCTAGTTACCTAGCAGTAGCCTCCTTCTACCGGTATCCCTTCAATTATATGATCATACGATCTTTTACATAACTACCACAGCTGATAGCATACTGGCCAACAGTCCTGATTTTTCTGGGAAAATTCTGCAAATCGGGATGCAAAAGGGTTGGAGCTTATGCAAACCCCACCCAAAAATGGACTTCTGGTAGAATTCCCAGGTAGTTTCGGGTTACTATGCATTATCCCTTCGTTAACCATGTTTGGCTTAGTTTATGCACTTCATCCATTATCTGATCCTCTGGCACTCTTCCTGATTGCTTCGACCATTGGCTTCATCCTGGCTAGGACTTCAGCCAGATCCAGTTCATGCTTCCAGTATGGTTACTACACAGCTACTATCAATTAGAGACTATTCTTGGGACCGCAACCTACGGACTTCCATGCAACAAAGTCCAAACTTCCTTGGAGGGGTGCAGGGTGTCCCTTAGACCCAACCCCCGTATAGTCTGCATCAGTCTGATCATGTTATATAGAGGGCCCACATGTCTGGCATGCAACAGATGTTGTAATAAGGAAAAAATATGATACAATGTATTTTAATTATACTTTTTTCTCCAGAATTTCCCTATGTTCTGTCCATTTGGTCTTCAGGATTCTCAGTAGTTTGTTCTTAGACGTTCTGTACGGTGAAACAAAAAGGCAGTATAAAAGTTTATTCTCAGCTCACGTCATGGTGCAACCCTCAGGCAGAAATCCAGGTGCTAATCTTCTGATTAAGCTGTCGCTCCCCCTAAATGTCAGACTCTAAGATAACCAAAAACTCTCTTCACAAATCAAACTTTTTTTTTTTATTGATCCCGAAACGCATACTTTATCAAAAAGTTGTGTTATTTCTATTAACCTTTTGGCACCACATACTATGCATTAATGGTTCTGACAGCCTGCAGTTAAAGGGGTATTCCCATCTGTGAAATTTTTGGCATGCAGCCAGACAGTGGCATAACTAGAAATGACTGGGCCCCACAGCAAATTTTTGAAAGGGGACTCTCCCCCCCCCCCCCCCAGCAACTTCTTCGCAACCCTCTTCTTCCCATGCAACCCCTACTCCTGTGGCTAGTCTCTATAACCCTCTAATCACTACTATGTGACTTTTTAACCCTCTAATCACTACTATGTGACTACTATGTGACTTTTAAAAATAGTATTGAATGGAAGGGTGGCCGCACATTCACAGTTTGCTCTCCATTCACTTTAGGACTCCCTTCTTGAAATAGGATTCGGTCCTAAAGGTGGGACCCACACTTATTGGACATTTATGTCATATCAACATAAATGACCCAGATGGGAATAGCCCTTTAAGGACCAGCTCTATAAATTTACAGCCTAGTTATGACATAGGCACAAAAGCTGTACCCGCACCATCACCTGGTGGGTGGATCGCTGTGATCCTTTGTCCAGTTTACAAAACCCATTGTCATACACCCTATTAGGCATTTCTGGGTTTTTAAGGGGGTCCTCTGTTCAGGATTTTTGATTGATTGATTTCAGTCAGCGCTGTGTAATACTTAATTTCTCCTGTGGTGGCGCTGCAGGGAAACCGAGCACTTTACCAGGTTTCCCCACAGATTGCAGCTGTTCGATGGAGATCCCCGCAGGACCCATCTACCAAGTGGAGACTCTCCAAAGTGGAGAACCCCTTTAAGGAATTATATGCACTTCTGTACAAGGTTAATGAATCTCAACTCCACTGAGGCCCATAGAGCAATGACCTGCGGTCGCACACATCTGGTTATGGGATGTCCAGACCATTCCACACCAATTCCAATTTTTTTTAAATTTTTAAATAATTCAATTTTTTATCATTAAAAATCCCACCTTCCCATGAAGAATAGTCAGCTGCGTTCTCATGTTTGGTGGGGGCTCGTCCGATCGTCTTATGCCGCTTTCTGAACTCGTTGTCATGAAGAATAATTGGCCACTAAACAAATATGGAGAGAAAACCTGTTATTGAAAGGTTTACGAGCCGCATCTGAGATAATCTAATAACATTTCTTATAACATAAAAAATAAGCTAATTTTTCCCGGCGGCGACAGCGCGGGTCCGCTACGAATATTTCACCACTCTATTTCTAATACTAGATGGCAAGAGGCATATTTCTGAGCAACAGCACCTAAAATCACATTGAAAAGGCACTTACGGAGGCCACTCCACTGTGTAAATTAACAGCAGAGATATGAAGTCAGCACACTTCCCCGCTCTTTATTGCCTCCGGGCTACTTAATATGTAGTCAATGTTCGGAATGGGAAAATGCAGATCTAAATCAAATACAAGTCGATATATCCAATCTAAAGCATTGTGTTAACAAGCCGCACATGTCATCATTCCCGCTTTATTATTCCTTGCAATTTGGAGACATTTTACTTGTTTGTTTTTTTTACTTGGATTTTTACTGCTGCTTTTTATCAAGTGGCTTTTACTTGTTTGTTTTGTAGAGAAAGTAAAATCAAAAGTAGCGAGACATTTCATTTTACTGCCTCTTGAAGGGGTGGTCTCAACAGGGCATATAGATGTCAGAGGGGGACCCCACTCAGAATCCCCCTCGATGTGACAGAATATTCCAGCTCTGACGGATATTACACCCATCCATTACACAAAAGTCCATTCATTCATATGTAATGCAACGCTATATTTTCCTTGCTGCGAGGGAAAATATAAGTCTCGACTTGAGGTGAGAGAATCCCAACCAACAACAATTAGCCGATCACCGCACCGGCTTCTTTTATGTGGGATTAATTGGGGCTTGAAACTAGAGATGAGCAAAGTATTGCAAAATTCAATTCGACTGATTCGCTGAATTTTACAAAAAAAACATCACCAAGCGCATTTCTATGTAAGTAGTGGGTGCAATGACGGGGAGCAGCGACCGCGCTGTCCCCATCATTGTATCCCTCAGATGCCGCATTTATACATGATCGCGGCATCTTACAATAATAAAAGAGTAAAATAAAAAAATAAAAAAAATGAAATCATACTTACCTCATCTATTTGCTCCGGCGTGGTGCCATCATACGTCACCGCGCAAACAGAATTTCGTGCAAGATCGTCAATCAAGATGGCAGCGGCCGGCCTGTCGTAAGCAAGTGGATCAGGTAAGTATGATTTTTCTTAGTTTTTTACACTATTTCAGGGAAAATCGTTTCGCTACCAATTAGCACAAGGAAATTCGGCTTCACAGCGAATCCAATTTTCCCTAAATAAAAAACATTCTATAGTTTTCAAACCAGCACCTGGATATGAATAGTTTTGTGATTGCATGTGATTAAAAATGTATTATAGCTACTGAGTTATTCACTGAAACCTATCTGTATAGCGCCACCTGCTGTTTGCTCTTCTTCTAATTTCTTTGTCCTACTCAGTGAGACAGAAGCTGTAACGCCCATGTGTGGGAGGGAGACACCACACGAAGAAGGAGAGGGAACAAGGAACAAGACCTGAAAGCTAGGGAAGAAAGAAGGACACCTCCTAGTCAAATCCCTAGTCACAGTCCTGACTGGCTGTCAGAATGAACAGACCCCAAAGGTAGGTGAGTTCATACGCAGGAGTACCTAGAGTCCTAACTCACCCTATAAGACTCTGGCGATAGAGACAGGGCAGAGACTACCGGTTCCTCCAGAAAGGAACGACAAACAGGAGTCTCCCTCAGGCCTACAACAAAGGGCAGGGGAAAAACAACACACAGATAAACAAACAAAAATGCAAAAGGGAAAGGAAACACTTAACTTTCCAGTAGTTATGGCAGCAACAGGAACTCAGCTGAGAACCAAACACCAGCAGAACACAGATACCACCTCGAGAATCAATAATCTTGGCAATCTGGAATTCCAAACTACCGTCCACTATGACAGGAGCGGGTGGCAAGAATGACAGCTCCAAGGGTTCCACATATCTCTTCAACAAAGATTTAAAAAACATTATGTATTTTCAGAGCCCAAGGAAGTTCTAAACAAAAAGCTACAGGATTAATAATAGCACTGATCTTATATGATATAGACCAATAAATCTTGGACCCAACTTCCAAGACAGTACCTTCAACGTAATATTTTTTTATGGACAGCCACACAAAATCACCCACTCTTAGGTCCGGACCATTCATAAGTTTCCTGCCAGCCAGAAGTTTATACTTGTGGCCAATATTCATCAAGTTATTTTGAATTCTCCGCCATATGGATGATAATGACGACGAAAAACGTTCTTCCTTAGGGATACCAGAAGTATCTGAACCGGGATATAGCACAGACCTGTCACTTACCAGTAGGAGGAGCGCCCGGCCGGCCACAGACAGCGCACGTAAGTATAATTCTGCTAAAAGTGCTAAGCAACCATGGCAGCCAGGACTGCAGTAGCGATTAAACTGGGACTCCGATCGGAACTACTGCTCCGCTGCCACCAATGATGGGGGGGGTTGTTAACCAATTATTTTATTTAGGGGGGGTAAAAGGGGAGGCCGCACTGGACACCAATGATTTTAATAGGGGGGGGGGGGGTTGCACTAACCACTAATGATTTTAATAGGGGGGGTGGGGGGGCCGCACTGGCCAACAATGATTTTAAGACTGGTGAGGGAGTGAGGGGGGCCACACTGGCCGCCAATGATTTTAATACTGGGGAGGGAGGGGGGTCTGGCCACTGCTGCCTGGCAGCACCCGATCTCTTACAGGGGGCTGAGATCCGCACAATTAACCCCTCAGGTGCGGCACCTGAGAGGTTAATTGTGCGGATCACAGCCCCCTGTAAGAGATCGGGTGCTGCCAGGCAGCAGGGGGCAGTTATGTACACAGTTCTTAGTATATTCTAACTTGAAGCGTCCCCATCACCATGGGAACGCCTCTATGTTAGAATATACTGTCGGATCTGAGTTTTCACGATCGTGAAAACTCAGATCTGAAAAAGTTAATACTATTATTTTCCGTTATAACCATGCTATAAAACAAAATAATAAAGTGAAGTTCGGGTCCATTGACTTTAATGGGGTTCGGGTTCGGGTCCAAGTTCGGATCAAGTTCGGGTCCCAAACTCTAGTCATAGGATCTCAATACTGGAGAAAAATGTTTCTGTTTTGTCCCCATTCATTGTCAATAGGGACGAAACTTAACTGAACAAAACGGAGTGCTCCAAAATGCATTCCGTTCCGTTTGGTTGCGTTCCCATACTGGAGAGAAAACCGCTACAAGCTGCAGTTTTCTTTCCGTCATGGAATGCGGAGCAAAACGTTCAATGGTGCCGGATCCTTTTTCTCTGGCACAATAGAAAACTGATCCGTCCCCCTTGATTTTCAATGGAGATCATGACTGATCTGTCTTGGTGATGTCAAAGATAATACAACTGGATCCATTCATAACGAATGCAGACAGTTATATTATCAGTAACTGAAGTGTTTTTGCTGATCACGCAAGTGTGAAAGTAGCCTAATATGGACTGTGGGCAAAGAAATCCGCAAAGAGGAAATGGAAAAGTCAAACCCATGTGCGTTGTCATTTGTACGTAGCGCAGAGCGTCGCCGGCTCTGAGCGATTACATCATAGACGTTAAAACCAACTTCTCCTCATTTGCAGTTTATGATATTTTCCTTCCTATAAACAGAAACAATTTGATGTGTTATTGATTCCTTTCCGTGCAAAGGGCAATGTATCAGAAATAGGGAGTCAATTACACAGAAAAAAATAACATTGCCGGCCAAGCTTGAAATTTACAACATCAATTTATTTATAAACCAATATTTAACTTAGTGCAGGATCGGTCACTCGTAACTTCAGATCAATTGTAAAAAAAAAAAAAAGATTTCAGTATATACAGTATATATACAGTGCTGCCCATAATTATTCATACCCCTGGCAAATTTTGACTTAAAGGGAACCTGTCACCGGAGTTTTGCGTATAGAGCTGAGGACATGGGTTGCTAGATGGCCGCTAGCACATCCGCAATATCCAGTCCCCATAGCTCTGTGTGCTTTTATTGTGGAAAAAAAACGATTTGATACATATGCAAATTGACCTGAGATGAGTCCTGTCCCTGACTCATCTCACATACAGGACTCATCTCAGGTTAATTTGCATATGTATCAAATCGTTTTTTTTCCACAATAAAAGCACACAGAGCTATGGGGACTGGGTATTGCAGATGTGCTAGCGGCCATCTAGCAACCCACATCCTCAGCTCTATGCACAAAATCCCGGTGACAGGTTCCCTTTAAAGTTACTTTTATTCAACCAGCAAGTAATTTTTTGACGGGATATGACATAGGGGTCTCCCAAAAGATAATAAGACGATGTACAAGAGGCATTATTCTGGGGAAAAAAACGTGTCTCAGCTTTTATTTACATTTGAGCAAAAAGTGTTCAGTTGGCATAAAAAAGGAGAAGCCTTCAACCCAAAGAACACCATCTCCACTGTCAAACATGGTGGTGGGAACCTAATGCTTTGGGGGTGTTTTTCAGCCAATGGACCAGGGAACCTAATCACGGTAAATGGCACCATGAAAAAAGAGCAATACATGAGGATTCTCACCGACAACATCAGGCCGTCTGCAGAGAAACTTGGCCTTGGGCACCAGTGGACATTTCAGCATGACAATGACCCAAAACACACAGCAAAAGTGGTGAAGAAATGGTTAGCGGACAACAACATTAACGTTTTGGAGACTTGAATCCAATTGAGAATCTGTGGAGGGAGCGAAAGATCAGGGTGATGGCAAGAAGACCCTCCAACCTGAAAGATTTGGAGCTCATTGCTAAAGATGAATGGGCAAAAATACCTGTGGAGACCTGCAAAAAGCTGGTCTGCAATTATAGGAAGCGTTTTATTTCCCGTCAAAAAATTACTTGCTGGTTGAATAAAAGTAACTTTAAGTCAAAATTTGCCAGGGGTATGAATATGGGCAGCACTGTATATATATTAGAGATGAGCGAATTTTTAAAAAATTTGATTCGGCCGATTCACCGACTTTTTCCGAAAAATTAGCCTCGATACGAATTTATTTGCGGCGAATCGTGTTAAAAAACGGCTATTTCCTGGCTGCAGAGAGGCTTTATAGTGGTGTAGAATGCTGTGCCTTGCAGTAACACGCATAGGGAGTCTGCTGTGGTAGTGAAATAATACTGTGAGTCAGTATGAGATGCAGATGACAGGCGTCGCTCTTAGAATCACTGCACACTTCACTTATAGTTGCAAGAAAAAGTATGTGAACCCTTTGGAATGATCTGGATTTCTGCACAAATTGGTCATAAAATGTGATCTGATCTTCATCTAAGTCACAGCAATAGACAATCACAGTCTGCTTAACCTAATAACACACAAAGAGTTAAATGTTACCATGTTTTTATTGAACACACCATGTAAACATTCACAGTGCAGGCGGAAAAAGTATGTGAACCCTTGGATTTAATAACTGTTTGAACCTCCTTTGGCAGCAATAACTTCAACCAAACATTTCCTTTACAGAAGAAAGAGTCTGGACATCGAGGATTGTCTTCTGGGGCCGCTATATCGACGATATACTAATATTCTGGAGCGGCTCCAGAAGACAGTTCTCTGATTTTGTAGCACACCTCAACAACAACAAGATAGGTATGCACTTCACCTCAGAGATTGATGAACGTAGTTTGGCTTTCCTAGATTTAAGTACTGCGCTGAATAATGGTACAATAACCACAAAAACGTACAGGAAACCGACAGCTACAAACAATCTACTTAGATGGGAGAGTCACCATCCAATGAATCTTAAAGGACAATATCTTCGGATCCGCAGAAATTGTACCACCAACTCAGACTTTTATAATCAGGCTAGAGATTTAAAGACTAGATTCAATGAAAGAGGATACCCTGATCGTCCGCTACAAAAAGCCTTTAGATCGGCCCTAAACACAGAAAGAGGAGAACTTCTGTCCTCAAAACAAGGGATAAGATCGAAAACAGATAACATTTTTTGCATTATAGGAACTTATGACAATCAGAACAGAGAAGTTAGGGAGATATTCCAAAAATACTGGGACATGCTACTGATGGACACTGACATTCAGGACATCCTCCCTACATACCCGGCTATAACATACCGCAGGGGACGGTCACTGGGGGATAGGTTTGTTCACAGTCACTACACCCCTATTCAAAAAACAGGTACGTGGCTGGACAGAAGGCCCCTTGGTACTTTTAAATGTGGCTCCTGTATAGCCTGTCCACATGTTTTTCAAACAAAAACATTTACAAGTAACACTACCAAGAAAGTATATACCATCAGGGACTTTGCAAACTGCAAAACCACAGGGGTAGTGTATCTATGTACCTGTTCGTGCAATTTACAATATGTGAGCAAGACCAAAAGAGAGTTCAGGAGAAGGATTGCAAACTGTAAATGTGCAGCAATGTTTTTTTTGGACAGCAGCGGCTTCCTCTGTGGTATCCTCCCATGAAATCAATTCTTGTTTAGTGTTTTACGTATCGTAGATTCGCTAACAGGGATGTCAGCATATGCCAGAGACTTTTGTAAGTCTTTAGCTGACACTCTAGGATTCTTCTTCACCTCATTGAGCAGTCTGCCCTGTGCTCTTGCAGTCATCTTTACAGGACGGCCACTTCTAGGGAGAGTAGCAGCAGTGCTGAACTTTCTCCATTTATAGACAATTTGTCTTACCGTGGACTGATGAACAGCAAGGCTTTTGGAGATACTTTTATAACCCTTTCCAGCTTCATGCAAGTCAACAATTCTTAATCGTAGGTCTTCTGAGAGCTCTTTTGTGCGAGGCATCATTCACATCAGGCAATGCTTTTTGTGAAAAGCAAACCCAGAACTGGTGTGTGTTTTTTATAGGGCAGGGCAGCTGTAACCAACACCTCCAATCTCATCTCATTGATTGGACTCCAGTTGGCTGACACCTCACTCCAATTAGCTCTTGGAGATGTCATTAGTCTAGGGGTACACATACTTTTTCCACCTGCACTGTTACCATGTTTACATGGTGTGTTCAATGAAAACATGGTAACATTTAATTCTTTGTGTGTTATTAGGTTAAGCAGACTGTGATTGTCTATTGTTGTGACTTAGATGAAGATCAGATCACATTTTATGACCAATTTGTGCAGAAATCCATATCATTCCAAAGGGTTCACACACTTTTTCTTGCAACTGTATTTGGGCAGTCATAACTCAAGTATGAACTCAGCCTTACAGGTCGATGTCAGCGTCAAGAAGAAGCGCACTCCTTTTACACCGTCGTCAGCTGATTCCACATAAATGTCTACAGAACCTGTTCTATTAAACGCTTATTCAAGTAGAGCCCCCGACAAAGTGGAGAGGGTGTCAGCAGTAAGCTTGTCTTGACGTCACTGATTAATTTTCTCCATTCTCTGATCTGTCAGAACAATTACCCAGAAAAAAAAGGATTCTGTCTGTGGAGCATCCACCTTCACTCGGAGTCTGGAGGTGGAAGCAGCATGAGTAGGCCACAGAGTGGCACAATGACCGAGTCTGGAGGTGGCGGCAGCAGCATCAGGAGGAGGCCACAGAGTGGCACAATGACAGAGTCTGGAGGTGAATGCAGCATCAGGAGGCCACAGAGTGGCAAGGTGACTTACTGTGGAGGTGGGTGGCAATACGAGTAACTGCTGAAGATGGTGGGTGAAAGAAGGAGCACTTGGCATCAGATGTGTGGTAACAGCATCAGGCGGGTAACAGCATCAGAATAGTAGCTGAGGCAGGTAGCCAGAAGAAACCTGTTTCTTTTGTCAAATTGTTGGTGTGGCACCATGGACGATCTAGTCTGATGCATCAGGCATTGGTGTGTGGAAATCCTGGCTGATCCACGCCTGATTCATCTTGATGCAGTGTCCCACTATGTGCTATATGTGGGGACTTTAAACTCTTGCTAAATGTCATTTCAAATGTATTGTGGTATCATGCTGTAGTTCCCTTTAACAGGCTGGCAGTGTCATTTATCTTTATTTGCCCCCTATGTGGTGCTGGCACCACTTATATAAATAGCTGGGGGGGGAATGGTCAAGTCAGTGTGTGTGTTGAGGATGAGAATGAAGAGGAGGAAGTTACTGGAGGAGGTGGCAATATGTTTTTCCATTGAAATAATTCACAAAAGATTTTAACGCATATAAGTGCAGCGCTTAACGCTGAATAAAATTTATTTTTCCACCAAAATACTTCAATAAAGATTTTACCACATATAACAGAGCACGTAGATGGAGAGGGTCTTTGGATTCCCCCCCACTATACGGACGTCTCACAAATGAACCGCTGCTCCCGAAAGCAGCTCCTGGGAAGGTCATGGAGCGCCCCGGTCATCCGGCATCTATTCGCTCTGCTGAAGGATTATTTTGAAAGTGTGTAGAAGCCACACGGGGCCCCCATGCTGCAGATTTATCATGGAGACATCATGGAGATTTTACTGCATATAACCGCTGAATAAATTTCGTTTTTCTACCAAAATACTTCAATAAAGATTTTACCACATATAACCGCCACACTGACTGAACCCCTGCACCACTACTTCCCGGGTAAGTAGGCTGCTGCGAAACCGCTGCTCTACCCCGGGCACGTTTGGCTCCCGACCTTCCACTGTTGCCACCCTGCTGAATCCCAGCCATGCTTTCAACGCATATAACCGCCGCCGACGTGAACTGAGAATTAGAGATGAGCGAATCAAAGCTGACGAAGTCGAATTCATTCCAAATTTCAGAAAAAAATTGATTCTGAACAAATGGGAATTTCCTCGCTCTTCGTGGTAACGAATCACAACTTTTCCTAACATGGAGGCTACTTTTAGTCCGGCTGCCTCTCGCCGTGCGCTGCCGTCACTCCGCCATAGTCAATGGGGACGGAGCGGCAGTCCGGGGGCACACGTGAACTAGCAGCCTGTTCATCCGCCGGAACAGCCTGCCGGAGTCCCCTGCCGCTAGTGAGAAACTAGCCTAAAATGGCGGCTACACATGTGAGGACATGGGGCAGGGAACTCTGGGAAGGAGGGATGCATGCAGTCAATTAGCAGTCAGCCAGCCCGGAGATGTCACAGCCCTATAAATACGGCGGCCATCTTAGATTCTGCCATTCACTATTATACTTTGTTCATGCAGGCGCTAGGGAGAGTGAAAGAAAACCTATTTTTTTTTTAAAGAAAAGGAAAAAAAAAGCGATTTACCAGTGCAGGGAACAGATAGTGAGAGGAATCATTTCACAGGCAGGGAGAGACGTGTGCAGATGCTAGGGAGAGTTATACGAAAAACCTCATTGTTAAAACAATCGCTTTAAAAGTGCAGGGAAACATTACCTGGGGATCCAGATAGTCTCGTAACACAGCTCTGTCATTCCAGCAATTAGGTATTGGGGTGCAAGTGCTATGTTGGAAAGCCTTTAGTGGCTTTTATCTGTGGAAAAAGATAAATATATACGCAGGTCACTTTTGCTGTTACTGCGCTGATATCATTTAGTGGCCTATTTCAATACAATACGAGATTTATTTACGCAGGTCACTTTTTGTTATTATTTGCGCTAAAAGAGTTTATTGCCATATTTCACTCCAATACGAGAAAAATAGACGCAGTTCACATTTTGTTTTATTTGTGCTAAAAGTGTTTATTGTCATATTTCACTATAATACGAGAAAAACAGACGCAGTTCACATTTGGTGTTATTTGCTCTAAAATCGTTTATTGTCATATTTCTAGAGAAAAATAGACTAAGTTCATATTTAAACAAAACAAGGAATGCAACAGCTCACTGCAAACCAAATAAAGTACAAAATTGCATCATAATATCAAATGCTGAACTAATAAGTTAGAGATATTTGGCAAATCGTTTTGTACAAAATTATTTGAGCCCGTCTGCCGACCGTCAAGGCAATCTCTAGTTAGACGGGTTCCTAACACTAAATATATCTGTTATGTGCCATAGCAGCTATCATACAATTCAGAAAGTGCAGGTTCCACTTACATGCTGGATCCGCCTGAATTTCCGTCATTTTCGGTGCCAAAATGGCCTCCACTATATCCAGGGAAAGCAGTCACCAGCATGCACGCCGGGCCCACTCCACACCACCCCCGGCGCCACATGGTCACCAAGGACTGCAATGAGAGTCCACACACTATCTCTCTCCTGGTGCCATGTGGCTTCAGTGAGTGATGGGGAGCGGGCCAGGCTATATACTAACACTAATTAAAATCAACCTGTGGGAAAAACGAGCTGGTCAGGAGTGCACGACTAAAGAGGCTAAATATCTCTAACTTATTAGTTCAGCATTTGATATTATGATGCAATTTTGTACTTTATTTGGTTTGCAGTGAGCTGTTGCATTCCTTGTTTTGTTTAACAGTCTTGTTCTCAGCCATAGCAACGTGCCCCTGCGCTTTGGGATGTGCTGACTGACCCCCTTTTTTCCCTAAGTTCATATTTGTTGTTATTTGCGCTAAAAGCGTTTCTTGTCATATTACACTACAATACGAGAAAAATAGACGCAGTTCACATTTGGTGTTATTTGCGCTAAAAGTGTTTATTGTCATATTTCACTACAATACGAGAAAAATAGACGCATTTCACATTTGGTGTTATTTGCGCTAAAATCGTTTATTGTCATATTTCTAGAGAAAAATAGACGCAGTTCATATTTGGTGTTATTTGCGCTAAAATCGTTTATTGTCATATTACACTACAATGCGAGAAAAATAGACGCAGTTCACATTTGGTGTTTTTTGCGCTAAAAACGTTTATTGTCATATTTCACTACAATACGAGAAAAATAGACTAAGTTTATATTTGCTGTTATTTGCGCTAAAAGCGTTTATTGTCATAGTTCACTACAATATGAGAAAAATAGACGCAGTTCACATTTGGTGTTATTTACGCCGAAATCGTTTTGTTGCCAATTTTAAATCCTTTAGTTGCCTATCTCAGTAAAAAATATATATATATATTTGGCGCTTTTAGGGGTGTTTTAATTTGCTTTTAATTTATTTAGTTCAGCTAAAAGTATGTCAGACAGAGAAGTGCCAGGCCCTGCACAGAGGCGTGGCAGAGGCGTAAATGATTATGGCGCAGGCACAGGTCGCAGCAGAGTAAGGGAGCATGCTAGCAGGGGTTTCCTCCTGAGGCCTCAGGTCCACATGTCAGCTAGCGGTTGTGTCTTGACCAGCAACCCAGCGGTTCTTGATTGGTTGACTCGATCTTCGACTTCATCGCAAGTGATAGCCTGAGTCTAGAGTCGCTGATGAGCAGCTTTCTTCACCTGCCTAGTGAAGAAACTACTCACCAGCAGCAGGTAGACCTAGAGCAGGAACTGAACCAGCAGATGGTGGCATACTTTGACAGCACCCTGCTAGCTGTCATAGAAGATCCTCTGGACTACTAGGCAGCCAAACTGGATTTGTGGCAGCAACTGGCCACGTTTGCCCTGGAAAAGCTGTCTTGCCCGGCCTGTAGTGTGGCATCAGAGCGAGTGTTTAGTGCAGCGGAGGCCAAAGTTACCCCAAGAAGAACTCGCCTGTCCACCCAAAATGTGGAGAGACTGACCTTTGTCAAGATGAATCAGGCATGGATGAGCCAGGATTTCCACCCACCAATGCCTGATGCTTCAGATTAGATCATCCATCTCCACACCGTGCCACTCTGTGGTATCATGCTGCTGCTGTTGCTACCATGTCCACACTATGTCACCATGCCACTCTGTGGCCTCCTGATGCTACCATCTCCACACTATGTCACCGTGCCATTCTGTGGCCTCCTGATGCTGCCATCTCAACACTATGTCACCATGCCACTCTGTGGCCTACTCATGCTGCTGCTGTCACCTCCATACTTTGTCATTGTGCCACTCTGTGGCCTCCTTATGCTGCCGCCACCTCCAGACCCTGTCATTGTGCCACTTGGTGGTCTCTTCATGCTGCTTCCACCTCATCACTATGTCATAGAGCCACTCTGTGGACTTCTCATGTTGTTACCACCCTCCCAACTCTATGACAGGTTGTCCTGGTTTGGCCTTCTTAAAATCATCATTTATTTGACCTTTCTTCTGATCTGTCAGAAGGAAGGAAAAATGAGACGCACAACGGATCCTGTCTGTGTAGCAGCTGTAAGGCCTGTATGGTCCCATCAGAATTGGCTTATGATTTGGTAGCCAAAAGCAGGAGTGGGTACAAAACACAGAAGACATCTCTGTTTTGGATCCACTCCTGTTTTTTGGGGCTTTAGCATTACTAATGGATTACTGACCAAATGCTGACCGAGTGAAGGCTGATGCTCCACAGACAGGATCAGTTTTTTGGGGGGTTATTGTTCTGACGGATCAGGGGATGGGCAAAATAATTAGTGACGTCAACACAAACTTACTGCTGACCCCCTCTCCACTGTTGGGGGCTCTACTTGTATAACCGTTTAATAGAACAGGTTCTGTAGACATCTATGTGGAATCAGCTGTTGACGGTGTAAAAGGAGTGCGCTTCTTCTTGACGCTAACTTCGACCTGTAAGGCTGAGTTCATACTTGAGTTATTTGGTCAGTTTTGGCCTCGTGACTGCCCAAATAAGTGAAGTGTGCAGTGATTCTAAGAGCGACGCCTGTCATCTGCATGTCATACGGACTCACAGTATTATTTCACTACCACAGCAGACTCCCTATGTGTGTTACTGCAAGGCACAGTGTTCTACACCACTATACAGGCACAGTGTTCTACACCGCTATACAGGCACAGTGTTCTACACCCCTATACAGGCACAGTGTTCTACACCGCTATACAGGCACAGTGTTTTACACAGCTATACAGGCACAGTGTTCTACACCACTATACAGGCACAGTGTTCTACACCCCTATACAGGCACAGTGTTCTACACCGCTATACAGGCACAGTGTTCTACACCACTATACAGGCACAGTGTTCTACACCACTATACAGGCACAGTGCTCTACACCGCTATACAGGCACAGTGTTCTACACCGCTATACAGGCACAGTGTTCTACACCACTATACAGGCACAGTGTTCTACACCACTATAAAGGCACAGTGTTCTACACCGCTATACAGGCACAGTGTTCTACACCACTATACAGGCACAGTGTTCTACACCCCTATAAAGGCTCTCTGCAGCCAGGAATTAGTCGTTTTTTAATGCGATTCATTGCGAATTAATTCGGATCAAAGCTAATTTTTCCGGAAAATTCGGAGAACCAGCCAAATCGAATTTTGGAGAAATTCGCTCATCTCTACTGAGAATGTATTTTTCTTTTTGTACTGAAATAGGCCACTAGACGCTTTCAAGACATATAACTGCCACCGACGTGAACTGAGAATGTATATTTCTTTTTGTACTGAAATACAAAATAACACATAGAACCGCTGCACTGACTGACTGCTACCGCCGCTACTTTCTTGAACCCCTGCACTACTATTTCCCAGATAGGTAGGCTGCTGCAAAGCAGGTGCTCTACCCCGGGCATGTTTGGCTCCTGACCTCCCACTGCTGCCACCCTGCCACCCTCCCAGCCATTCTTTTTGTACTGAAATAGGCCAGTAAATGCTTTCAGCAGAAATAAATGCACTAGTGAAGTGCGTATATATTTTTCTTTCTGTACTGAAATAGGCCACTGAAAGCTTCTGCCACAGATAATTGCACCAGTGAAATTATTGCACCAGTGAAATGCGTATATATTTTTCTTTTTTTTACTGTAATACGCCCCTATACGCTTTCAACACAAATAACTGCAGAAGTGAACTAAGAATATATTTTTCTTGTAGTACTAAAATACGCCCCTATACGTTTTCACCGGAAATAACTGCAACAGTGCAGTGCGTATTGTGAGGCAGTGACAGAAGTCATTTATGATGGGAGACATGTGTCTAAAAGAGGTTTTGTTTGCTCCGGGAACATGTCACCAAGGTGCCCGGCCTTGGTGGAGTAAAGGCCCCTAGATTAGGTGTCCACTAAGGTAGTTGGTGGACACCATGATAAATAGCATAGCTGGTTCCAGCTAGTCCGGGTCTGGCTTTTACTGGGAACAGGCAATGTGCTGGGTGGGTGCCTGTTCCCCATGCTCCAGTGTGGGACTTGGGGCATGCTCATGTCCAGGGATTCTAATCCTTCTGCTGGACTTAGGTGTGTCTCAGTCTGGGGAAGAAGGTAACACTGTCAGTGTGTGCTGTGTTTGTTGGACCCGGCTGTGATCCGGATTTATCGGCTGTACGTATTTTGACAAGCCTAAATAAAGAAGACTTTGATGAATTTTGTGGTGTCCCTGCCTCTGTACACTGGACAAGTGAGTACCGTTCCTTACAGTACTGTATATATTTTTCTTTTTTTACTGTAATACGCCCTTATACGCTTTCACCAGAAATAACTGCAGAAGTGCAGTGCATATATAGTTTTCTTGTCGTACAGAATAAGATACTAAGATATAAGCCTCTAAAGGCTTTCCAACATAAGACTTGCAGCCCAATAACAAAAAGCTGGAATGACAGAGCTGTCTAATGACTATTTGGATCCCCAAATAATCATTCCCTGCACTTGTAAATCATTTTTCTATCACTGTCCCTAGCGCCTTCTGACGTCTCTCCCTGCACTAAGATGCTGTGAAACGATTCCTCCCTATCCTTTCCCTGCACTTATAAATCCTTTTTTCAGGGTTTTTTTTAAACATAGAGGTTTTTCCAATTGCTGTCCCTAGCGCCTTCACACGTCTGTCCCTGCACTCTGAACGCTGGAAAATGGCAGAATCTAAAATGGCTGCCGTATTTATAGGGCTGTGACATCATTAGTATGGTGCCCTACGCCTGGCTTTACCAGGATTACATTGCCAGCTCAGTCCCTGTACACTGTGGGGGAGGGGGCACATTCCTGTCCCGTGAAAAGGGGGCGGGTCAAAGGGCGTGGTCAAAGGTGCAAAATGAAAGGGGCGGCAAAATTAGCCTTTGATCATGAATATTGACTTGAGTATAAGTTGATATCGCTGTCATAACGTGCAAGAAATAAAAGCGTGAACATCACACGTTATACACTAAAACTATGATCTAGTACACGTTACACGCCAATAATGTTGTTAGACCTTGCACACACCAGTAACTCCGCTATATAGTGCCTCTCCCATACACTATGCACAAATAACAACATAATATGCTGTACAGATAAATAATCCTGCTAAGGGTCCATTCAGACGTCCATAGTGTTTTGCGGACTACAAATTGCGGACTGCAAAACACTGACGCCGCACATCACCGGCACTTAATAGATCACTCCTATTCACCTGGGGACAAGAATTGGACATGCTCTATTTTTTTCCGGAGCCGCGGACCGGAAGTTTGGGGCAGTGTACAGGAAATGCGGATGCGGACAGCACACTGTGTGCTGTCTGCATCTTTTCCAGACCAATTGAAAATGAATGGGTCTGCACCCGTTCCGCATAATTGCAAAACGGATCTGGACCCATTCAACAGACGTCTGAATGGACCCTTATACAATGTGCACAGATAAAGCCGCCATATCCTGCACACAGTGGGACAGGGCAGCTATTAGCAATTTTTTGTCCCATAATTGCCACAGAGTCAGTGCCACTAGGCCATGTTAGAGGCGGCAGATGTCAGGGACACTGCAGTGGGTGGGAGATTAGAAGCTGCTCGAGGCTCTATAAGGGGAGTGTGTTCTGGCCGAATACTATACCTTATCAGGTACCACTTAATGTGCATGCGCGAAACCGCATTTTAAATTCATTGGTGGCCAGTGCGGCCCCCCCCTCCCTCCCCTGTATTAAATTCATTGGTGGCCAGTGCGGCCCCCCCCCCTCCCTCCCCTGTATTAAATTCATTGGTGGCCAGTGCGGCCCCCCTCCCTCCCTCCCCTGTATTACATTCATTGGTGGCCTGTGCGGCCCCCCTCCCTCCCCTGTATTAAATTCATTGGTGGCCAGTGCGGCCCCCCTCCCTCCCCTGTATTAAATTCATTGGTGGCCAGTGCGGCCCCCCCTCCCTCCCCTGTATTAAATTCATTGGTGGCCAGTGCGGCCCCCCTCCCTCCCCTGTATTAAATTCATTGGTGGCCAGTGCGGCCCCCCCTCCCTCCCCTGTATTAAATTCATTGGTGGCCAGTGCGGCCCCCCCCTCCCTCCCCTGTATTAAATTCATTGGTGTCCAGTGCGGCCCCCCTCCCTCCCCTGTATTAAATTCATTGGTGGCCAGTGCGGCCCCCCTCCCCTGTATTACATTCATTGGTGGCCAGTGCGGCCCCCCCCGCCCTCCCCTGTATTAAATTCATTGGTGGCCAGTGCGGCCCCCCCTCCCTCCCCTGTATTAAATTCATTGGTGGCCAGTGCGCCCCCCCCTCCCTCCCCTGTATTAAATTCATTGGTGGCCAGTGCAGCCCCCCCTCCCTCCCTCCCTCCCTTCCCAGTATTAAATCCATTGGTGGCTAGTGCGGCCTCCCCTCTCCCCACCCCCCTAATTAAAATCACCCCCCCCATCATTGGTGGCAGCGGAGAGTTCCGATCGGAGTCCCAGTTTAATCGCTGGGTCTCCGATCGGTTACCATGGCAACCAGGACGCTACTGCAGTCTTGTGTGCCACCGTGTTTTTTCACGGACCCATTGACTTGAATGGGTCCGCGAACCGTTGTCTGTCCAAAAAATAGGACAGGTCGTATTTTATTGACGGACAGGAAACACGGATCACGGACGCGGATGACAAACGGTGCATTTTCCGAGTTTGAAAGTCAATGGGTCCGCAGAAAATCATGGAAAACGGAACAACGGACACGGATGCACACAACGGTCGTGTGCATGAGGCCTTAGACGTAAATCTTGTCCTCGAGGACAGAATCAGTTCACATGCACAACAGTGACTACGAGGATTATGTAAAAAAATTATGTAGCGTTGATTAAAAGAAACTCTACAGCCAGAGTGCAGATCATTTTTGACTCGCCCTCATGGTAAAATTATAATAATGCAGAATGGATATGTAAATAAAAATAAATGGTAAAATACCAATAATAATAATAATAAAATTAACCTATGTATAGTATAATAATAATAGTAATAATAATGTATAAATAAAAATTCATAGTAAAATAATAAAAAATATGATATAAATAATAAATAGTAAAAAAGCAAGAATAATAATGATAATAAAATAAAGAAAATCACCTCCTCCGTTATCCTGTAACCCCGGTGCTTATTCCTCTAAATCTAAAAGGACCGAGGGACTCAAATACAATTTTTTATGGAGTTTAATCATCATAAAATGATCATAAAAAACAGCTGCAACTACTTTGCTAATTTCACCACACAAAACACCCAAAAAGAAAATAACATGTGTAAAAAATGGTTAAAATAATACAAAAATAAGGGTCATACCCTATGAAATTAATTCATAGCTAAACTATATTCGATCATCAATACTCACAGAATTTCAGGTTATTGAGGGGCTTCTCTGGGGTTTGTTCATCTTGTCGCCTTCGCTTCCGTTTGAAGATTTGTATTATACCAGTCAAAAGTGCACCAAGAACTTTTGCAAAACTGTAACTGGAAGGTGAAAATTGGGCCTTATTAGAGAAGGCAGGTAAATGTAGGTGAAGATGTGAACCATGGAGCAGAAAAGTCCTGGAAAGTGGAAATCCTTGTGTGTGGGAGGGGGAAGCATAAACCTTGTGACTCTTCTGAAAGGAGGACACAGAGAAGTTTCTTTTTTGTGCTTCTCGGTCTCACTTTAATAATCTTCGCACTTTGCACATTGGTCTTCTTTTGTCCTAGAAACCCATTAAAATCTGAACACCCCATCCCCACTGATGTTGGAGATATTACACAGCGAACATCCAACTGTCCACAAATTTTGAGCTTTCTTTGACTTTCTTCTTTATTTTACAATTTTATATTAAAGAAAGGGCTAAACCAACACTGAAAGGGAATAATCGTGGGCAGTGACCAGTGCCAGGCAGCTGCTGCCAAGGCAAGTAAAATGAGTGCCACCATAACAGCTTTTAATACAGAGGTTGGTTGAAAAGGACACTTGTCCATCATGTTCAACCTTTCTGACACCTTCAGGAAAGGCCTTCCTGGCCTACTGTGTCCAAGTTAACTTAAGTGAATCTTAAGTTTTATATTTAATTATTGTTATTCAACTTTCCACTTGACAAATTGCATTTTTCGCCAGAGCAGTCACAGTACAGTTTGTCAGCTTTGCTGTATAGTCTGGGAGGGAATGAGCAGAGTCCACTCATCATTAAAGGCTGGGCGAGTTAATGGCCTGTACTACACGTCCTTCTATGCAGGTATTTTAGGTGTGTGTCTTCAATATGGCTCTCCCCAGGAGAGTTCCTAAAAATGAAATGGCTACTGCCTATAAAATATAAGAACCAACACATTGTTTCTTCAGGCTGACGTCTAATAAAAGATGAGGTATGTTGGTAGGTAGGTTTATAAACTGCCTCATAAAGTGTGGAAGATAATACATGGTGACATCACCATGAGTTGTGGAAAATTACAGACTCAGCCCTGCAATATCTCTATATCAGGCATGCTCAACCTGCGGCCCCTCCAGCTGTTGCAAAACTACAACTCCCAGCATACCTGAACAGCCTACAGCTATCAGACTACAGCAGGGCATTGTGGGAGTTGTAGTTTTACAACAGCTGGAGGGCCGCAGGTTGAGCATGCCTGCTCTACATGAACCTACAGTGACTAAGACAGGACCGGTCTGCAGAACTATGCTAGGCCCAGGCTGCCAGGGTCTAGGAGACTCCTGGAAAAAAGACGAGATCTCACAGACTCCTCGAAATGCTAACAAATCTCTCAGACGTTCCAAATTCCCCATTCCTACATAGTAGCGAGGAGAGTTAATGGGGTTGTCTCACATCAGCAAATGGCATTTATCATGCAGAGAACGTTAATACAAGGCACTTACTAATGTATTGTGATTGTCCATATTGCTTCCTTTGCTGGCTGGATTCATTTTTCCATCACATTATACATGGCTGGTATCGAGGGGTTATCACAACCGCTGCAATCCAGAAACAGTGGTCTTGCTTGCACACTATAGGAAAAGGCGCTGGTCTCTCTGGTGGCTGGGACCGTGGTAGCACGCAAGCAAGGCAAGCATACGCAGCAGATCCCGCTTCAGCCACCTCGTATCTGTGCTGCAGCGGTGGCCGTAAGCCCTTAAAACGAGCCATATATAATGTGATGGAAAAATGAATCCAGCCAGCAAAGGAGGCAATATGGACAATTACAATACATTAGTAAGTGCCTTGTATTAACTTTCTCTACATGATAAAGGACGTTTGCTCATGTGACACAACCCCGTTAAATATCTCTGAATGTCTGGTCTGGGGTCTGTAAAGGGAAGGTTGGGGGGGTCTGTATGTTTTATTGCGTCTGGTCTAAGGTCTATAAATGGGAGGGTCTGGTTTCCATATGTAAATACGGGAAGAGTTTGGTCTGTGGCCTGAATATGCAGGTCTATAAAATGTCATTTTTAGGGGTCTGGTCTACGGCCTGTATTTTTAGAGCATCAGGGGGTTGTATTTTTAGAGGGTCTGGTGTCCATGGTTTTCTAGGGGGTTTGTATTTACTAGGTCTGGGTTCTCTTCTAGTTTAGGGGTCCATATTAGTGTAGGAGGTCTGCCTACAACCGCCATCTCATGGCCTTGATATTCCAGGGGGTGGTGTCCGTATTGGGGTCGTTCCAGTCTGGTCCATTTACACGGAAGAGAAAGTCTGGCCTGGAGAGTCAGGATTGGGGTCTGTATATGATGGGGTCTTACTTGGGGTTTGTATACCCGGTGGGTTGATCCTGCTGACATATGCCTTTTAATGATCATTTGTGTGTCCGCATAGCGTAGATATGATGCATGTGTATTTATGTGTGTAGCGTATGTGCAGTGTCTTTGTACATACGTGTCGTGACGCTGCACGCCTGCCGTTCCCTGTTGAGTTCTGATGTAATTATCCAGTTAATTCCGTACAGTACGAGATTCATTGGTCTCTTAAATAGACTATTCAGCCCAGAAAAGCCTCCTCGAGTCAACATCTGGCCAACAGCTGAAGAACAATAATGGAGTAGTGGAGCGAGTGAACGCCTGCGCAGCGTTTCCTCCGCCGGGCTATCAAGCATCAAGTTCACTCTATTATATTGAAGAAGTTTTTGTAAACTTTATCCCTTGTTGCCTCTTCAGCCATCTGTGTCGCGTTACCTTCCGGGAGCTCGCCTGTGCCGCACGCCTCATTGCTTTAATTAATATTTGGAAGGAATCCCACAATGAAGGGAAAAAAATCATTACTACTTTGTCCAGTTCTGTTTCTGTAGGATTTGTTATCATTTTCTACCACACATTTAAAACATTTTTTGACGTTGCTGGAAATACATAATGTATATAAGAGGGAGGCGCACGGACACACTCCATGAGGTTCCCTTATTTTCCAGTCAGTTGCTGTCTGTCCCTGAGAGGGGACTCTTCCCAGACGGATGATAGAGCAGGAAAACGTCCCACGGAGACTGCAGGAATGCACCAATAGGGGCAGCTGGATGAAAATTTATAATGTGCGCATTGATGTCGAATCTGTTTGCAGTGAACTCCCCCTAGTGGTGACGGCGGGCAGTCAGAATTTTTGTTAAGTAAACTGTATGTCAGTGTGAATGGAGGCTGAAGATTGGGAGCTCTGGGAGAAAAATTAATTGTAAGGAGCACGCGTCACCATTGGATAGGCTAGATAAATAATCCAAGGGGTAGGAATTTGCAGGGGTATTGGCTTTGCGTAGGAAACCCCCAAGTCTTCTCCCTGGAGTAAGGTGTTTAGGAAGGGAGGTACTAAAATAGTTAAAAAGAGGCATGATCATAGAAATCCAAGGTCGGGGCAGGCAGATGGACAGATTAAGATTATGGCAGGTTGATGGATCAGTACAGGGCAGGCAGAAGGACAGATGCAGGACAGGTGGATGGACAGATACAGGTCAGGGCAGGCAGATGGACAAATACAGATAGTGGCAGGGTGATAAATCAGTACAGGGCAGGGCAGGCAGAAGGACAAATGCAGGTCAGTGCAGGCAGACGGATAGACACAGATCGTTGGAGGATGATAGATCAGTACAAGTCAGTGCATGTAGGCAGACAGATGCAGGGTAGGCGGATGGACAGATACAGGTCAAGGCATGCAGATGGACAGATACAGATAGTGCTAGGTTGATAAATCAGTACAGGTCAGGGCAGGCAGAAGGACAGATGCAGGTCAGTGCAGGCAGACGGATAGACACAGATCGTTGGAGGAGGATAGATCAGTACAAGTCAGTGCATGTAGGCAGACAGATTCAGGGCAGGCAGATGGACAGATACAGATAGTGGCAGGTTGATAGATCAGTACAAGTCAGGGCGGACAGAAGGACAGATAGAGTTAGTGGCAGGATTATAGATCACTACAGGTCAGAGCAGTGGGTTACATCCAAAACAGCCAACAACAAACACTAGATAATGTAAGATTCTAGCAGGCTGCAGATACTTATTATCATTGTAGGCCAGGAGCAGACATACCATTGGTGCAGCCTGTGCATCTGTACCGGGGCCTATTAGGCAAGGGGAGCTCATCCCACAATAAAAAAAAAGGGCAGCCAAATGAAGAGTCAATCAGAGATTGAGTCATTGGAGTACGGAGCAGTCTTAATATATTAGGGACCCTTTAAGCAACAAGGGCCCATACCACAATACAAAAGATTAAACCAAAGTTCTTTTGTCTCAAAATTACTGTTGGATTCTGGTTCATCAGATGAAGGGTTCACTATAGTCATTGCATGGAGTAAAAAATCCTAAATCCTAAGCAAGGGGCCCACCTACAGTATTAGGCCTCCTGCACACGACTGATTTTTTTTTCTTCCGTATACAGAACCATTCATTTCAAAGGTTCCGCAAAAAAATTGGAATTTACTCCGTATGCATTCCGTTTCCATATTTCAGTTTTTTCGTTCCGTTGAAAGATAGAACATGTCCTATTATTGCCCGCAAATCCCGTGGTTCCATTCAAGTCAATGGGTCCGCAAAAAAAACTGAACACTCCGTATGTCTTCCGTATCTGTTCCGTTATGCCCAGCCCAATGTTTTCTATGTAATTACTGTATACTGTATATGCCATATGAAAAATCGGAACAGAAACAAAAAACGGACCGCAAAACACTGAAAAAGCCATACGGTCATGTGCAGGAGGCCTTATCCACAAACTGGAGCCCTCTACTGTTTATGCCCACGCCTAAAAATGCTTTCTATCGAGTGATTGGTTAGTGATCGCTATAGAAACATTTTATCCAACTGGCTTATACAATGTTGCAATTACAATAAATAAATATTGAGTATGTAGCTAATGCTCCACCAGGAGGTTTAATTCACACCCAGAAACCGCTTCAGCGGATCATAGATCACCCAGTAACATATGTGTTCTATATGCATGAAAAAAATACTTCCCAGACCAAATGTTGGTAAATAATCTAAAAACCACATAAATATCTGAGAATCTCGCATATCGGTCGGTCATATTCTAGTCACCCCTGCCAATTAAGTCTAATCAGAATATACCTTCAGTCGGTTGTTTTTTCTCACCTCATTTCATCTCATATGTTGTATCATATGGAAAGCCATATGTGTGTTTATAGTGACACCATCTTCATGAAAAAAAACTTTTCAAAAGAAAAGAAAATTGAAAGAAATATGAAAAAAAAATGTTCATGTTTTTCCAAGGATTATTCATAGAACAGATAATACAATGGCTGTAACAAATGTTGGGTGCTGAAATGCTGACTTGGGTTTCATAGAAGATGGTCTGAGGGCCAGCGGGTATCTATAAAGAGCATGTTCATGGCTTTTAGTCACATCGTAATAATTGTTGAGAACATTGCACCAACAGGACATGTCATCAATAGTGTTGAGCGCGAATATTCTAATTACGAATATTTATTGCGAATATCGCAACTTCGAGAATTTTCTAAGATTTTGAATATAGTGCTATATATTTGTTTTTGGAATATTCGTCTTTTTTTTTACTCGAAAAACCGGCAATGTAATGATCGCGTAATATGCTAATATTACGCGATCGATACAGCCGTGGGTCAAAAAGGAATATATAGCACTATAGAATATAGTGCTATATATTAGTTTTTTAGAATAATTGTATTTTTTTTTCCATCTGAAGTTATGATTCCTCCATGCTTAAGTTGCTTGTCTATAGTGCTATATATTCCTTTTTGACCCACACCTGTATTGATCGCGTAATATTCGAATATTACGCGATCATTACAAGGCCGATTTTTTTAATAAAAAATGTAGACTATAACGAATATTCGAATTCGCAAATATTCGCCAAATATTCTACAAAATATTTGCGAAATATTGCGGATTCGAATATGACCCTCGCCGCTCATAACTAATCATTAATAAGGTCTAATAGGTCATTAATCAATCATCTAATAAAAGTTAATCCTACTGGTACATGACTGCTCCAAAGTCCATATGAGGTAGTCTTCTTATAGACCTTTTAAGGGATTCAATTTTTTTTAGAGCTTGGGCCCACTGTACGTATCCTCCAATACTGTAGTGGACCAATCTGATCCTAAAATAGCTACTTATCAATATTAAACTAATATATAAAGAACCTAACTACTCCAGAGCTGCACTCACTATTCTACTGGTGCAGTCACTGTGTTACATTACATTACTTATCCTGTACTGATCCTGAGTTACATCCTGTATTATACTCCAGAGCTGCACTCACTATTCTGCTGGTGGAGTCACTGTGTACATACATTACATTACTTATCCTGTACTGATCCTGAGTTACATCCTGTATTATACTCCAGAGCTGCACTCACTATTCTGCTGGTGCAGTCACTATGTACATACATTACATTACTTATCCTGTACTAATCCTAAATTACATCCTGTATTATACTCCAGAGCTGCACTCACTATTCTGCTGGTGCAGTCACTGTGTACATACATTACTTATCCTGTACTGATCCTAAGTTACATCCTGTATTATACACCAGAGCTGCACTCACTATTCTGCTGGTGCAGTCACTGTGTACATACATTACATTACTTATCCTGTACTGATCCTAAATTACATCCTGTATTATACTCCAGAGCTGCACTCACTATTCTGCTGGTGCAGTCACTGTGTACATACATTACATTACTTATCCTGTACTGATTCTGAGTTACATCCTGCATTATACTCCAGAGCTGCACTCACTATTCTGCTGGTGGAGTCACTGTGTACATACATTACTTATCCTGTACTGATCCTGAGTTACATCCTGTATTATACTCCAGAGCTGCACTCACTATTCTGCTGCTGCAGTCACTGTGTACATACATTACATTACTTATCCTGTACTGATCCTGAGTTACATTCTGTGTTATACTCCAGAGCTGCACTCACTATTCTGCTGGTGGGGTCACTGTGTACATACATTACATTACTTATCCTGTACTGATCCTAAGTTACATTCTGTATTATACTCCAGAGCTGCACTCACTATTCTGCTGGTGCAGTCACTGTGTACATACATTACATTACTTATCCTGTACTGATCCTGAGTTACATCCAGTATTCTACTCCAGAGCTGCGCTCACTATTCTACTGGTGCAGTCACTGTGTACATACATTACATTACTTATCCTGTACTGATCCTGAGTTACATCCTGTATTATACTCCAGAGCTGCACTCTCTATTCTGCTGGTGCAGTCACTGTGTACATACATTACATTACTTATCCTGTACTGATCCTGAGTTACATCCAGTATTATACTCCAGAGCTGCACTCACTATTCTGCTGGTGGAGTCACTGTGTACATACATTACATTACTTATCCTGTACTGATCCTGAGTTACATCCTGTATTATACTGCAGAGCTGCACTCACTATTCTGCTGGTGCAGTCAATGTGTACATACATTACTTATCCTGTACTGATCCTGAGTTACATCCTGTATTATACTCCAGAGCTGCACTCACTATTCTGCTGGTGCAGTCACTGTGTACATACATTACATTACTTATCCTGTACTGATCCTGAGTTACATCCTGTATTATACTCAAGAGCTGCACTCACTATTCTGCTGGTGCAGTCACTGTGTTACATACATTACATTATTTATACTGTACTGATCCTGAGTTACATTCTGTATTATACTCCAGAGTTGCACTCACTATTCTGCTGGTGGGGTCACTGTGTACATACATTACATTACTTATCCTGTACTGATCCTGAGTTACATCCTGTATTATACTCCAGAGCTGCACTCACTATTCTGCTGGTGCAGTCACTGTGTTACATACATTACATTATTTAAACTGTACTGATCCTGAGTTACATCCTGTATTATACTCCAGAGCTGCGCTCATTATTCTACTGGTGCAGTCACTGTGTACATACATTACATTACTTATCCTGTACTGATCCTGAGTTACATCCTGTATTATACTCCAGAGCTGCACTCACTATTCTGCTGGTGCAGTCACTGTGTACATACATTACATTACTTATCCTGTACTGATCCTGAGTTACATCCTGTATTATACTCCAGAGCTGTACTCCTGTACTCACTATTCTGCTGGTGGAGTCACTGTGTACATACATTACTTATCCTGTACTGATCCTGAGTTACATCCTGTATTATACTGCAGAGCTGCACTCACTATTCTGCTGGTGCAGTCACTGTGTATATACATTACATTACTTATCCTGTACTGATCCTGAGTTACATCCTGTATTATACTCCAGAGCTGCACTCACTATTCTGCTGGTGCAGTCACTGTGTACATACATTACATTACTTATCCTGTACTGATCCTGAGTTACATCCTGTATTATACTGCTGCAGAGCTGCACTCACTATTCTGCTGGTGCAGTCAATGTGTACATACATTACTTATCCTGTACTGATCCTGAGTTACATCCTGTATTATACTCCAGAGCTGTACTCACTATTCTGCTGGTGGAGTCACTGTGTACATACATTACTTATCCTGTACTGATCCTGAGTTACATCCTGTATTATACTCCAGAGCTGCACTCACTATTCTGCTGGTGCAGTCACTGTGTACATACATCACTTATCCTGTACTGATCCTGAGTTACATCCTGTATTATACTGCAGAGCTGCACTCACTATTCTGCTGGTGCAGTAACTGTGTATATACATTACATTACTTATCCTGTACTGATCCTGAGTTTTAAAGCAAGACACGGAGGCTCATATTGCTTTCTCCTTCTTTACTGTCCACCAATAGCAGCAAAGAGAAAAAATTTACATACAGGAAATGACCATAGTAACCCAAAGTCCCTCCTCCATGGCCCCTATAATAGGCCGCTCTTCCTCTGAACCTCCCTCTTTCTTTGCTGCTGCCACCAATTAAGTACACCTATGGTTCTGTCAATTTTTTAATATTGTGCTTGTATTGTCAATTTCTTGCTGCGCTGCTTCATGCCAGGGTGACTAACCCTTGCTGGCAGCACTCCTTATGTGGTTTGCTACCCACGTTTTAGTATTTTAGCTGTTTTTATTTTCGTTTTCAGATTTTCCCCTTTAGGTTACCCCTTGCGCTTTGTGACCCCTTCACATCGCTTTCCCTTTGCTGCCAGAGTCTCCCTCTGCGGCGTCCCTTGTCCCCCCCGCATTACCTCATTACCGGAGCTTATCCAGCGCAGGAAGGAGAGCTCACTTCATTCTCGGCCGGCGGTCGGGGGCGGGGCCTCTGCTCCTCTCTCTGCCTCAGCGCCATTACTGTAGCTCCTCGTGTGGATTCGGACCGCGAGATCTCACAAGATCTCGGCGGCCATTCTCTGCCTGGTTGCCGCGATTCTTGCGGGATTTCGTCCGTAGCAGCCCTTCCGGTCACACGCGGTTACCTTGCCACCGGCCCCTGCACGCTGCACCGGTCCCCTGCTCCTTCCCTGCTACTGTAGAGTTGGCCTCACAGGTTCCTCCACTATTAACCCTCCAGTGTACCTTCATTGTGCCATTCTATCAGGGATACCATGTCCAGCCCTACACAAAATCCCTTCAATGTCCCCCTTTTCCTCTCCGGAGGGTCAGATTACCCCTGAGGTGGATGCACAGGCGCTGGCTCTGCAGCGCTCTGTGTCAGATGCCATAAGGGATGCCATGGGCCCCATGCCGAGCATTCTCTCGCAGAGTATTCCTCAGGCACTAGCTCAGCCTTCTAGAAGGCCCTCGCTAGACTCCGCTACCTTACAGCAGCCTACCTCTAATGTACCTCCTGTGCCACAGGAGACCTTGACTGGTGCGCATTCTGCCACCCCTGATGCCGTGCATAGTTCACGGAAAAGAGCCTCATCACGCCAGGCACAACGGGCGTGAACATGGAAGTGCGCTAGAGCACAATCCCCTGATGTGTCCGACTCGGATAGAGTATCGGACGAGGAGGCTTCGCGGATGCGGATTACATGTCAGAGGAGGATGTTGCTCCCAACTCAGGGTCCGCTACTGCGGCCTCCTCTGCCAAGGACGGAGCGTCCTTCCCCGCCGCTAACCGACCTGATGCCATACTAGATTCGATGGGTGAACCTATGTTCGACCCCGAAACCTTGCATCACCCCTTATCGGCGGAGTGGCTTCCCACTGAGCACGTGGGTAATTATCTAGAGCACTGGGCCCGTCACCCTCTAAGCCGTGAATCACGGAACAAGCTTAGGGCCGAGTGCCCCAGGCCATTAGTCCCCAGCAAGGTGTGTGACACGCCTGTGTTGGACCCTAAAATGTCACAATTCCTGGCCAAAACGGGTTGGAACCCTGAGAGGGGCCTGGACTCAGCTCCGCGCAGCTGCCAGGACAAAGTGCTTGATGTATTTGGCCCGCTGGCCAAGATGTTTGAGCTAGCCGAGGCTGCTAGAACTGAGGGCTCCCCAATAGATCCCGAAGAACTGCGGGGTTGGACCCAAAGGGCAGTCTGCATTGCCGGGAACGCCAATACATCCTTGGCGATTTACAGGCGTAAAGCTATCTTATTTTAGCTCGACCCCAAATTGTCAAATTTGGCACTCACGGAGGCGGGTAAAGATGCCCAGGGGCTCCTAATCGATGACTCCTTTATTAAGGATGTGAGCCGGTTTGTTGGTACCTTCACCGCGCTAGATAAAGCACAGTCGTCTATGCGCAGGGTATTTGGGGACGGGTCTCTAATCGGGCCGGCAGTGGCAGGGTCCACCTGTCCGGCCATGCAAACTTTCAGGCCCGTGGCGCAGGAAGTGGGTCCTTGGGACAGCGACCTCCCTTCCAGGAACAGCGCAACTCCTCACCCCTCTTCTCCACCAGAGGAGGCCAGTGGAGATCTCGCTCCTTCAGAGGCAACCCCAACTCGCGCGGACCCTTGGGTATTCTTCCCCAGATGGGGGATTATATGGTACCTTGTGTAGGGGGGCAGACTCCAAAGTTCTTCTCATGCCTGGGGCCGCATCACATCAGATCCATGGGTACTGACCACTGTCAGGGGCTTCCATATAGAGCTCACGGGGTCCCCGTGCCTGGTTCCCCCCCCCCACCTATACCGATATCACACCCGGTTCACGCACTTATAGACACGGAACTGTACGCTCTTCTGCACAAGCAGGCGGTAGGACAGGCCCCTCCTTCGGAGTGGGGTGTCGCCAGCAACATATTCCTTGTGCAGGAAAAAGGGGGTCAGATGAGACCTGTCATCAACCTTCGCGCACTGAATACGGTGGTACGCTACCGTCGTTTCAAGATGGTGAGGTTTCACCTTCTTCGGGACCTGTTGAATCCTGGAGACTGGATGGTAAGGCTGGGCCTAAAAGATGCTTACCTGACGGTCCCAGTGGCCACTCGTTCCAGGGATCTTCTCCGGTTCTCGTGGAGAGGTGAGGTCTGGAGGTTCACCTGCCTTCCATTCGGGCTGTCTTCAGTTCCTTGGTGCTTCACCAAGCTGCTACGTCCTGTTGTACCCTGGCTGAGGAGTCGTGGTGTACGCCTCATTGTTTACCTGGACGATATCCTCCTGTTGCACGAGTCCAGTGTGGCTCTACTAGGACACCTGCAATGGACAGCAGACTTACTGACGGGCCTCGGGTTCCTCCTCAACTCGGAGAAGTCATGCCTCATCCCATCGCAGCGGATGGAATTCCTGGGATTCATGGTGCATTCGGTCTCGGGGTCCCATTACCGGGCGCTCCAACGACTGAAGATCGCCCATCTTCGGACCGGTGCTTCCTTTGCGGACGCGGTGGTTCTGGACGCGGAGGCCATAGAGGAGTTGAGTTGGTGGATTGCCAATCTGGAGGCGTGGAACGGCAGAGCGATCTTCGGGTTCCTGCCGGAATTGACAATAGAATCAGATGCGAGCCTCCAGGGTTGGGGTGCCCATTGCAATGGCGTTTCCACGGGGGGTCCCTGGTCAGCGGAGGAGTCCCTCCTGCACATCAATGCGTTGGAGCTCCTTGCGGGATCTTTTGCAGTGAGGAGTTTCTCCAACGGGATCGCCAACGCGTGCATCAAGCTACGGATGGACAATATATCGGCAGTCCAGTATGTCAACCGGTTGGGGGGTACCCGCTCGGCAACTTTAGCTCGCTTGGCCAAAGACTTTTGGTCCTTTTGCCTGTCCAGGGACATCATGGTGCAGGCGGAGTACTTGCCGGGGCTGAACAACTTTCAGGCGGATTGGAATTCGCGCTACCTATTGGATGCCAGCGATTGGCAGTTGGATCCTCGGGTCTTCTCAGCAATTTTTTCTCTTTGCTGCTATTGGTGGTTCAGTAAAGAAGGAGATAGCAATACTCGCCTCCGTGTCTTTAATAAAACTATGATCTGTTCGCATCACGTCTGAACAGACAGCTCACGCGGTTTTTCAGCTGGCGTCCGGATCCGGAGGCATTAGCAGTGGATGCGTTTCTTCAAGATTGGTCGGTATCCCGCCTGTACGCGTTTCCTCCTTTCTCGATGATTCCGAGGACACTCTTGCAGGTGATTCGTCATCGGGCGGACCTGGTTCTGGTGGTCCCATTCTGGGGGTCTCAGGTCTGGTTCCCCTCGTTGCTGAGGATTCTAGTGGAGATTCCTGTTCTTCTCCCGACCCGGTCGGATCTCCTCCGCAACCCTCTGGGTCTACAACACCCCCTTCTACTGGACGGATCCCTGCGGCTGCTGGCATGCCGGATCTCCGGACACCTGGATCGTTCGAGGGAGTTTCGGCAGCAACTCGACAGCTATTGGACAGTGCATGGGCTCCCGGCACCAGGAAGTCGTACCGGGCAGCCTGGAGAACTTGGGCTAACTGGTGCGTGGAACGGGACTTGGATCCCGTTTCGGCTCCTGTAGGCCACTTGCTAGAATTTCTCACCTCTCTCTTTGAGGCGGGGAAGGCATATCGGACCATTAACCTCTTCAGGTCCGCTATTTCTTCTACCCACGAGGGCTTCGAGGGCGTCGAGGCTGGCCAACATCCTTCGGTGTCCCGCCTCTTAAGGGGGGCTCGTTTGTCTCGTCCCCCGCGGCCTCGTTTTTCTACTACATGGGACGTTTCCCTGGTCCTTACCTTCTTGGCCTCTTGGCCCGGGAATTCTGACCTCACACTTAGGCAGTTGTCAGTGAAATTGTTGGCGTTATTCTGCCTTATTTCATGCAAGAGGGTCTCGGATGTGAGGGCGCTTGATCATGATGCACGTTCCTTTACCCCGGAGGGGGTTACCTTTAACATCTCGCGTCGCACCAAGACTAGCATCCGTTTTGTATCCTACCCCAGTTTTCCTTCCTCTCCGGTCTTATGCCCCGTGGCGTGCCTTAAGGAATACGAGTCCAGGACTCTGGCGCATCGGTCCCCGACCAGTTCTCAGTTGTTCATTTCTATGCGTCATCCTTTTGGGCCGGTTTCTAGCCCTACGCTAGCACGCTGGCTTAAATGAGTCATGTCGTTGGCGGGTGTTGACGTTTCTGTCTTCACGGCCCATTCTGCGCGTGGGGCCTCTGCCACCGCCTTGGCGGTTTCGGGGGCCAGATTGGAGGATGTTATGCGTCTGGCTGATTGGTCCAATGTTACCACGTTCAGGGAGTTCTATTTCCGTCCTCCACCTAATTTGTTTTCTTCAATCATAAACGGGCTTTGAACTTGCAATACGAAGCCTCCGTGTCTTGCTGTAAAACTAAATGATTTTCCTATTTCATGACGTAAAGTCATAGTTTTATTAAAGACACGGAGGCGAGTATTGCCCACCCTATTCCCTCCCTTGGGGTTTTTATTACAGGGGTCATGTATCATTGCCTCTAGGTATTATTGACCTTTTAAGTTGTTGTTCTTAGGTTTTATTGTCCTAATGTTTCTTTCATTGCCATTGTATTGCATGTTATTTATTACAATTCTTATTGTTTTCTGTCCCTTGTCGCCTGTTGAGTCAGTGGCGGAAATGGCGTCCGGACGTTCTGTCCTGATATGTTTGTTTCACCTAGGCCTATGGTCTGTTTTATTTTCCAGGATGAAGTCTTTTCGTGACAAGATGCCGTATTGCCGGTGGATGTGTTCTACAGTTTAGCCAGGTTGGCTAGTTGATTGCGCTTCATGGGCGTTGGACTTTCCGTTCCAGTTAAAGTTCGGAGTTATCGTTGGGATGTTCGGGATGTCAGCACCAGAGTTTCAAAGAAAGAGGAAGTTACAGAGGAAGAGCGGCCTATTATAGGGGCCAGTGGGGAGGAACCTTGGTTGCTATGGTTCCTTGTATGTAAATTTTTTCTCTTTGCTGCTATTGGTGGTTCAGTAAAGAAGGAGATAGCAATACTCGCCTCCGTGTCTTTAATAAAACTATGACTTTACGTCATGAAATAGGAAAATCATTTAGTTACATCCTGTATTATACTCAAGAGCTGCACTCACTATTCTGCTGGTGCAGTCACTGTGTTACATACATTACATTATTTATACTGTACTGATCCTGAGTTACATCCTGTATTATACTCCAGAGCTGCACTCACTATTCTGCTGGAGGAGTCACTGTGTACATACATTACATTACTTATCCTGTACTGATCCTGAGTAGGGATGAGCGAACTCGAACTGTATAGTTCGGGTTCGTACCGAATTTTGGGGTGTCCGTGACACGGACCCGAACCCGGACATTTTCGTAAAAGTCCGGGTTCGGGTTCGGTGTTCGTCGCTTTCTTCGCGCTTTTGTGACGCTTTCTTGGCGCTTTTTGAAAGGCTGCAAAGCAGCCAATCAACAAGCGTCATACTACTTGCCCCAAGAGGCCGTCACAGCCATGCCTACTATTGGCATGGCTGTGATTGGCCAGAGCACCATGTGACCCAGCCTCTATTTAAGCTGGAGTCACATAGCGCCGCCCGTCACTCTGCTCTGATTAGCGTAGGGAGAGGTTGCGGATGCGACAGTAGGGCGAGATTAGGCAGATTAACTCCTCCAAAGGACTTCACTTGATTAATCGATCGATCTGCAGCTGTGCATCATTGAGCTGCTGATACTCAAATGCTCACTCACTGTTTTTAGGCTGCCCAGACCGTTTGTCAGTCACTTTTTTATGGTGTGATCGGCGGCCATTTTGTGTCTTGTGCGGTGCTGCGACCAAGTGCATCCAAGCTGCGACCAAGTGCATTTAACCCTCAATGGTGTGGTTGTTTTTTGGCTGAAGCCTACATCAGGGTGAAGCTGTCACACCAAGTGCATTTAACCAGCAATAGTCTGTTCATTTTTTGGCCATATCCCAGTCTAATTCTGTCACTAAATCCATACCGGTCACCCAGCGCCTAAATACTAGGCCTCAAATTTATATCCCGCTAAATCTGTCCCTAGTGCTGTAGCTGGGCGAGTTATTTAGTGTCCGTTCAAGCACATTTCTTGTTCTGGGTTGAAATACAATTCCCAATTTAGCAATTTCATAATTTAGTGGTTTCTGCTATATCAGAGCTATTTGAAATCTATCCCTAAAAGGGTATATAATATTCAAGGTGCACATTGGGTCATTCAGAATAACTTCACACACACCCGCTACTGTGTATTTCCAAGTCTAATTCTGTCACTAAACCCATACCTGTCACCCAGCGCCTAAATACTAGGCCTCAAATTTATATCCCGCTAAATCTGTCCCTAGTGCTGTAGCTGGGCGAGTTATTTAGTGTCCGTTCAAGCACATTTCTTGTTCTGGGTTGAAATACAATTCCCAATTTAGCAATTTCATAATTTAGTGGTTTCTGCTATATCAGAGCTATTTGAAATCTATCCCTAAAAGGGTATATAATATTCAAGGTGCACATTGGGTCATTCAGAATAACTTCACACACACCCGCTACTGTGTATTTCCAAGTCTAATTCTGTCACTAAACCCATACCTGTCACCCAGCGCCTAAATACTAGGCCTCAAATTTATATCCCGCTAAATCTGTCCTTAGTGCTGTAGCTGGGCGAGTTATTTAGTGTCCGTTCAAGCACATTTCTTGTTCTGGGTTGAAATACAATTCCCAATTTAGCAATTTCATAATTTAGTGGTTTCTGCTATATCAGAGCTATTTGAAATCTATCCCTAAAAGGGTATATAATATTCAAGGTGCACATTGGGTCATTCAGAATAACTTCACACACACCCGCTACTGTGTATTTCCAAGTCTAATTCTGGCACTAAACCCATACCTGTCACCCAGCGCCTAAATACTAGGCCTCAAATTTATATCCCGCTAAATCTGTCCCTAGTGCTGTAGCTGGGCGAGTTATTTAGTGTCCGTTCAAGCACATTTCTTGTTCTGGGTTGAAATACAATTCCCAATTTAGCAATTTCATAATTTAGTGGTTTCTGCTATATCAGAGCTATTTGAAATCTATCCCTAAAAGGGTATATAATATTCAAGGTGCACATTGGGTCATTCAGAATAACTTCACACACACCCGCTACTGTGTATTTCCAAGTCTAATTCTGGCACTAAACCCATACCTGTCACCCAGCGCCTAAATACTAGGCCTCAAATTTATATCCCGCTAAATCTGTCCTAGTGCTGTAGCTGGGCGAGTTATTTAGTGTCCGTTCAAGCACATTTCTTGTTCTGGGTTGAAATACAATTCCCAATTTAGCAATTTCATAATTTAGTGGTTTCTGCTATATCAGAGCTATTTGAAATCTATCCCTAAAAGGGTATATAATATTCAAGGTGCACATTGGGTCATTCAGAATAACTTCACACACACCCGCTACTGTGTATTTCCAAGTCTAATTCTGTCACTAAACCCATACCTGTCACCCAGCGCCTAAATACTAGGCCTCAAATTTATATCCCGCTAAATCTGTCCTAGTGCTGTAGCTGGGCGAGTTATTTAGTGTCCGTTCAAGCACATTTCTTGTTCTGGGTTGAAATACAATTCCCAATTTAGCAATTTCATAATTTAGTGGTTTCTGCTATATCAGAGCTATTTGAAATCTATCCCTAAAAGGGTATATAATATTCAAGGTGCACATTGGGTCATTCAGAATAACTTCACACACACCCGCTACTGTGTATTTCCAAGTCTAATTCTGTCACTAAACCCATACCTGTCACCCAGCGCCTAAATACTAGGCCTCAAATTTATATCCCGCTAAATCTGTCCTAGTGCTGTAGCTGGGCGAGTTATTTAGTGTCCGTTCAAGCACATTTCTTGTTCTGGGTTGAAATACAATTCCCAATTTAGCAATTTCATAATTTAGTGGTTTCTGCTATATCAGAGCTATTTGAAATCTATCCCTAAAAGGGTATATAATATTCAAGGTGCACATTGGGTCATTCAGAATAACTTCACACACACCCGCTACTGTGTATTTCCAAGTCTAATTCTGTCACTAAACCCATACCTGTCACCCAGCGCCTAAATACTAGGCCTCAAATTTATATCCCGCTAAATCTGTCCTAGTGCTGTAGCTGGGCGAGTTATTTAGTGTCCGTTCAAGCACATTTCTTGTTCTGGGTTGAAATACAATTCCCAATTTAGCAATTTCATAATTTAGTGGTTTCTGCTATATCAGAGCTATTTGAAATCTATCCCTAAAAGGGTATATAATATTCAAGGTGCACATTGGGTCATTCAGAATAACTTCACACACACCCGCTACTGTGTATTTCCAAGTCTAATTCTGTCACTAAACCCATACCTGTCACCCAGCGCCTAAATACTAGGCCTCAAATTTATATCCCGCTAAATCTGTCCTAGTGCTGTAGCTGGGCGAGTTATTTAGTGTCCGTTCAAGCACATTTCTTGTTCTGGGTTGAAATACAATTCCCAATTTAGCAATTTCATAATTTAGTGGTTTCTGCTATATCAGAGCTATTTGAAATCTATCCCTAAAAGGGTATATAATATTCAAGGTGCACATTGGGTCATTCAGAATAACTTCACACACACCCGCTACTGTGTATTTCCAAGTCTAATTCTGTCACTAAACCCATACCTGTCACCCAGCGCCTAAATACTAGGCCTCAAATTTATATCCCGCTAAATCTGTCCTAGTGCTGTAGCTGGGCGAGTTATTTAGTGTCCGTTCAAGCACATTTCTTGTTCTGGGTTGAAATACAATTCCCAATTTAGCAATTTCATAATTTAGTGGTTTCTGCTATATCAGAGCTATTTGAAATCTATCCCTAAAAGGGTATATAATATTCAAGGTGCACATTGGGTCATTCAGAATAACTTCACACACACCCGCTACTGTGTATTTCCAAGTCTAATTCTGTCACTAAACCCATACCTGTCACGCAGCGCCTAAATACTAGGCCTCAAATTTATATCCAGCTAAATCTGTCCTTAGTGCTGTAGCTGGGCGAGTTATTTAGTGTCCGTTCAAGCACATTTCTTGTTCTGGGTTGAAATACAATTCCCAATTTAGCAATTTCATAATTTAGTGGTTTCTGCTATATCAGAGCTATTTGAAATCTATCCCTAAAAGGGTATATAATATTCAAGGTGCACATTGGGTCATTCAGAATAACTTCACACACACACGCTTCTGTGAATTTCCAAGTCTAATTCTGTCACTAAATCCATACCGGTCACCCAGCGCCTAAATACTAGGCCTCAAATTTATATCCCGCTGAATTTGAATACAATACATTGGGCCAAATAATATATTTGTTGTTGTGGTGAACCATAACAATGAGAAAAACATCTAGTAAGGGACGCGGACGTGGACATGGTCGTGGTGGTGTTAGTGGACCCTCTGGTGCTGGGAGAGGACGTGGCCGTTCTGCCACATCCACACGTCCTAGTGTACCAACTACCTCAGGTCCCAGTAGCCGCCAGAATTTACAGCGATATATGGTGGGGCCCAATGCCGTTCTAAGGATGGTAAGGCCTGAGCAGGTACAGGCATTAGTCAATTGGGTGGCCGACAGTGGATCCAGCACGTTCACATTATCTCCCACCCAGTCTTCTGCAGAAAGCGCACAGATGGCGCCTGAAAACCAACCCCATCAGTCTGTCACATCACCCCCATGCATACCAGGGAAACTGTCTCAGCCTCAAGTTATGCAGCAGTCTCTTATGCTGTTTGAAGACTCCGCTGGCAGGGTTTCCCAAGGGCATCCACCTAGCCCTTCCCCAGCGGTGAAAGACATAGAATGCACTGACGCACAACCACTTATGTTTCCTGATGATGAGGACATGGGAATACCACCTCAGCATGTCTCTGATGATGACGAAACACAGGTGCCAACTGCTGCGTCTTTCTGCAGTGTGCAGACTGAACAGGAGGTCAGGGATCAAGACTGGGTGGAAGACGATGCAGGGGACGATGAGGTCCTAGACCCCACATGGAATGAAGGTCGTGCCACTGACTTTCACAGTTCGGAGGAAGAGGCAGTGGTGAGACCGAGCCAACAGCGTAGCAAAAGAGGGAGCAGTGGGCAAAAGCAGAACACCCGCCGCCAAGAGACTCCGCCTGCTACTGACCGCCGCCATCTGGGACCGAGCACCCCAAAGGCAGCTTCAAGGAGTTCCCTGGCATGGCACTTCTTCAAACAATGTGCTGACGACAAGACCCGAGTGGTTTGCACGCTGTGCCATCAGAGCCTGAAGCGAGGCATTAACGTTCTGAACCTGAGCACAACCTGCATGACCAGGCACCTGCATGCAAAGCATGAACTGCAGTGGAGTAAACACCTTAAAACCAAGGAAGTCACTCAGGCTCCCCCTGCTACCTCTTCTGCTGCTGCCGCCTCGGCCTATTCTGCTGCTGCCGCCTCGGCCTCTTCCTCCGCCTCTGGAGGAACGTTGGCACCTGCCGCCCAGCAAACAGGGGATGTACCACCAACACCACCACCACCACCTCCGTCACCAAGCGTCTCAACCATGTCACACGCCAGCGTTCAGCTCTCCATCTCACAAACATTTGATAGAAAGCGTAAATTCCCACCTAGCCACCCTCGATCCCTGGCCCTGAATGCCAGCATTTCTAAACTACTGGCCTATGAAATGCTGTCATTTAGGCTGGTGGACACAGACAGCTTCAAACAGCTCATGTCGCTTGCTGTCCCACAGTATGTTGTTCCCAGCCGCCACTACTTCTCCAAGAGAGCCGTGCCTTCCCTGCACAACCAAGTATCCGATAAAATCAAGTGTGCACTGCGCAACGCCATCTGTGGCAAGGTCCACCTAACCACAGATACGTGGACCAGTAAGCACGGCCAGGGACGCTATATCTCCCTAACTGCACACTGGGTAAATGTAGTGGCAGCTGGGCCCCAGGCGGAGAGCTGTTTGGCGCACGTCCTTCCGCCGCCAAGGATCGCAGGGCAACATTCTTTGCCTCCTGTTGCCACCTCCTCCTTCTCGGCTTCCTCCTCCTCTTCTTCCACCTGCTCATCCAGTCAGCCACACACCTTCACCACCAACTTCAGCACAGCCCGGGGTAAACGTCAGCAGGCCATTCTGAAACTCATATGTTTGGGGGACAGGCCCCACACCGCACAGGAGTTGTGGCGGGGTATTGAACAACAGACCGACGAGTGGTTGCTGCCGGTGAGCCTCAAGCCCGGCCTGGTGGTGTGTGATAATGGGCGAAATCTCGTTGCAGCTCTGGGACTAGCCAATTTGACGCACATCCCTTGCTTGGCGCATGTGCTGAATTTGGTGGTGCAGAAGTTCATTCACAACTACCCCGACATGTCAGAGCTGCTGCATAAAGTGCGGGCCGTCTGTTCGCGCTTCCGGCGTTCACATCCTGCTGCTGCTCGCCTGTCTGCGCTACAGCGTAACTTCGGCCTTCCCGCTCACCGCCTCATATGCGACGTGCCCACCAGGTGGAACTCCACCTTGCACATGCTGGACAGACTGTGCGAGCAGCAGCAGGCCATAGTGGAGTTTCAGCTGCAGCACGCACGGGTCAGTCGCACTACAGAACAGCACCACTTCACCACCAATGACTGGGCCTCCATGCGAGACCTGTGTGCCCTGTTGCGCTGTTTCGAGTACTCCACCAACATGGCCAGTGGCGATGACACCGTTATCAGCGTTACAATACCACTTCTATGTCTCCTTGAGAAAACACTTAGGGCGATGATGGAAGAGGAGGTGGCCCAGGAGGAGGAGGAGGAGGAGGAGGAGGAAGAGGGGTCATTTTTAGCACTTTCTGGCCAGTCTCTTCGAAGTGACTCAGAGGGAGGTTTTTGGCAACAGCAGAGGCCAGGTACAAATGTGGCCAGCCAGGGCCCACTACTGGAGGACGAGGAGGACGAGGATGAGGAGGAGGTGGAGGAGGATGAGGATGAAGCATGGTCACAGCGGGGTGGCACCCAACGCAGCTCGGGTCCATCACTGGTGCGTGGCTGGGGGGAAAGGCAGGACGATGACGATACGCCTCCCACAGAGGATAGCTTGTCCTTACCCCTGGGCAGCCTGGCACACATGAGCGACTACATGCTGCAGTGCCTGCGCAACGACAGCAGAGTTGCCCACATTTTAACCTGTGCGGACTACTGGGTTGCCACCCTGCTGGATCCACGCTACAAAGACAATGTGCCCACCTTACTTCCTGCACTGGAGCGTGATAGGAAGATGCGCGAGTACAAGCGCACGTTGGTAGACGCGCTACTGAGAGCATTCCCAAATGTCACAGGGGAACAAGTGGAAGCCCAAGGCCAAGGCAGAGGAGGAGCAAGAGGTCGCCAAGGCAGCTGTGTCACGGCCAGCTCCTCTGAGGGCAGGGTTAGCATGGCAGAGATGTGGAAAACTTTTGTCAACACGCCACAGCTAACTGCACCACCACCTGATACGCAACGTGTTAGCAGGAGGCAACATTTCACTAACATGGTGGAACAGTACGTGTGCACACCCCTCCACGTACTGACTGATGGTTCGGCCCCATTCAACTTCTGGGTCTCTAAATTGTCCACGTGGCCAGAGCTAGCCTTTTATGCCTTGGAGGTGCTGGCCTGCCCGGCAGCCAGCGTTTTGTCTGAACGTGTATTCAGCACGGCAGGGGGCGTCATTACAGACAAACGCAGCCGCCTGTCTACAGCCAATGTGGACAAGCTGACGTTCATAAAAATGAACCAGGCATGGATCCCACAGGACCTGTCCGTCCCTTGTCCAGATTAGACATTAACTACCTCCCCATAACCATATATTATTGGACTCCAGGGCACTTCCTCATTCAATCCTATTTTTATTTTCATTTTACCATTATATTGCGAGGCTACCCAAAGTTGAATGAACCTCTCCTCTGCCTGTGTGCTAGGCCTAAATATATGCCAATGGACTGTTGCAGTGGTGGCTGACGTGAAGCCTCATTCTCTGCTATGACATGCAGACTGATTCTCTGCTGACATGAAGCCAGATTGTCTGTTACGGGACCTCTCTGCTCTGCCTGTGTGCTAGGCCTAAATATATGCCAATGGACTGTTGCAGTGGTGGGTGACGTGAAGCCTCATTCTCTGCTATGACATGCAGACTGATTCTCTGCTGACATGAAGCCAGATTGTCTGTTACGGGACCTCTCTGCTCTGCCTGTGTGCTAGGCCTAAATATATGCCAATGGACTGTTGCAGTGGTGGGTGACGTGAAGCCTCATTCTCTGCTATGACATGCAGACTGATTCTCTGCTGACATGAAGCCAGATCCTCTTTTACGGGACCTCTCTCCTCTGCCTGGGTGCTGGGCCTAAATTTATGACAATGGACTGTTGCAGTGGTGGCTGACGTGAAGCCTGATTCTCTGCTATGACATGCAGACTGATTCTCTGCTGACATGAAGCCAGATCCTCTGTTACGGGACCTCTCTCCTCTGCCTGTGTGTGTGCTGGGCCTAAATATATGCCAATGGACTGTTGCAGTGGTGGCTGACGTGAAGCCTCATTCTCTGCTATGACATGCAGACTGATTCTCTGCTGACATGAAGCCAGATTCTTTGTTACGGGACCTCTCTCCTCTGCCTGTGTGTGTGCTGGGCCTAAATATATGCCAATGGACTGTTGCAGTGGTGGCTGACGTGAAGCCTCATTCTCTGCTATGACATGCAGACTAATTCTCTGCTGACATGAAGACAGATTCTCTGTTACGGGACCTCCCTCCTCTGCCTGGGTGCTGGGCCTAAATATATGCCAATGGACTGTTGCAGTGGTGGCTGACGTGAAGCCTCATTCTCTGCTATGACATGCAGACTAATTCTCTGCTGACATGAAGACAGATTCTCTGTTACGGGACCTCGCTCCTCTGCCTGGGTGCTGGGCCTAAATATATGCCAATGGACTGTTGCAGTGGTGGCTGACGTGAAGCCTCATTCTCTGCTATGACATGCAGACTGATTCTCTGCTGACATGAAGCCAGATTCTCTGTTACGGGACCTCTCTCCTCTGCCTGTGTGTGTGCTGGGCCTAAATATATGCCAATGGACTGTTGCAGTGGTGGCTGACGTGAAGCCTCATTCTCTGCTATGACATGCAGACTAATTCTCTGCTGACATGAAGCCAGATTCTCTGTTACGGGACCTCTCTCCTCTGCCTGTGTGTGTGCTGGGCCTAAATATATGCCAATGGACTGTTGCAGTGGTGGCTGACGTGAAGCCTCATTCTCTGCTATGACATGCAGACTAATTCTCTGCTGACATGAAGACAGATTCTCTGTTACGGGACCTCCCTCCTCTGCCTGGGTGCTGGGCCTAAATATATGCCAATGGACTGTTGCAGTGGTGGCTGACGTGAAGCCTCATTCTCTGCTATGACATGCAGACTGATTCTCTGCTGACATGAAGCCAGATTGTCTGTTACGGGACCTCTCTCCTCTGCCTGGGTGCTGGGTAGTGTTGAGCGCGAATATTCGAAAAGCAAATTTTTTTCGCGAATATCGCAACTTCGCGATTTCGCGAATATTTCGAATATAGTGCTATATATTCGTAAAAACGAATATTCGTTTTTTGTTTTTTTCCCCCCCCCCCCACAAAATTACAGTACACATATAATTGATTGTTTCCCAAAGGTCCAACAGCTCAGATCTTACTCACATTGCCTAGAAAGTGATTGAGGCGCGAATCTTCGTAAGGCGATTTTATTAGCGCACATGCGAATATCGGCACGTCCCAGAACAGAGGCAAAGGGCTTTGCATTCATACATTAGTGAATTGAGTTGCGAATCTTCGTAAGGCGATTTTATTAGCGCACATGCGAATATCTACACTTGTCCCAGAACAGAGGCAAAGGGCTTTGCATTCATACATTAGTGATTGAATTGAGCTGCGAATCTTCGTAAGGCGATTTTATTAACGCAAATGCAAATATCTACACTTGTCCCCAGAACAGAGAGGCAAAGGCCTGTGCATTCATATAGTATAGCACCATATTCGCGAATACGTAGAACTTCGTAAAATTCGATTAACGAAAATTCGTATTTTTTATTTTACTTTCCACCTTACAGATTACATTGATCTGTACTCTGTCAACTACTGTCATCACCCCCCACTGTATCTCGATTGATTCCCAAAAGTCTCACATTCCCTAGAAAGTGATTGAGGTGCGAATCTTCGTAAGGCGATTTTATTAGCGCACATGCGAATATCTACACTTGTCCCAGAACAGAGGCAAAGGGCATTGCATTCATACATTAGTGATTGAATTGAGTTGCGAATCTTCGTAAGGCGATTTCATTAGCGCACATGTGAATTTTGCATAGCATATGTATTATGCGATGCGAAAATTCGAATTATCGCATATGCGAAATAATAACGAATTTGAATAATCGCGAATATTTTACGAATATTCTTTCGAATATTCACAAAATTTCGCGAATTCGAATATGGGACATGCCGCTCAACACTAGTGCTGGGCCTAAATTTATGACAATGGACTGTTGCAGTGGTGGGTGACGTGAAGCCTGATTCTCTGCTATGACATGCAGACTGATTCTCTGCTGACATGAAGCCAGATTGTCTGTTACGGGACCTCTCTCCTCTGCCTGGGTGCTGGGCCTAAATATATGCCAATGGACTGTTGCAGTGGTGGCTGACGTGAAGCCTCATTCTCTGCTATGACATGCAGACTGATTCTCTGCTGACATGAAGCCAGATTGTCTGTTACGGGACCTCTCTCCTCTGCCTGGGTGCTGGGCCTAAATATATGCCAATGGACTGTTGCAGTGGTGGCTGACGTGAAGCCTCATTCTCTGCTATGACATGCAGACTAATTCTCTGCTGACATGAAGACAGATTCTCTGTTACGGGACCTCTCTCCTCTGCCTGGGTGCCGGGGCCTAAATATCTGAGAATGGACTGTTCCAGTGGTGGGTGACGGGAAGCCAGATTCTCTGCTATGGAACCTCTCTCCAATTGATTTTGGTTAATTTTTATTTATTTAATTTTTATTTTAATACATTTCCCTATCCACATTTGTTTGCAGGGGATTTACCTACATGTTGCTGCCTTTTGCAGCCCTCTAGCTCTTTCCTGGGCTGTTTTACAGCCTTTTTAGTGCCGAAAAGTTCGGGTCCCCATTGACTTCAATGGGGTTCGGGTTCGGGACGAAGTTCGGATCGGGTTCGGATCCCGAACCCGAACATTTCCGGGATGTTCGGCCGAACTTCTCGAACCCGAACATCCAGGTGTTCGCTCAACTCTAATCCTGAGTAACATCCAGTATTATACTCCAGAGCTGCACTCACTATTCTGCTGGTGCAGTCACTGTGTACATACATTACATTACTTATCCTGTACTGATCCTGAGTTACATCCTGTATTATACTCCAGAGCTGCACTCACTATTCTGCTGGAGGAGTCACTGTGTACATACATTACATTACTTATCCTGTACTGATCCTGAGTAACATCCAGTATTATACTCCAGAGCTGCACTCACTATTCTGCTGGTGCAGTCACTGTGTACATACATTACATTACTTATCCTGTACTGATCCTGAGTTACATCCTGTATTATACTCCAGAGCTGCACTCACTATTCTGCTGGTGCAGTCACTGTGTGCATACATTACTTATCCTGTACTGATCCTGAGTAACATCCAGTATTATACTCCAGAGCTGCACTCACTATTCTGCTGGTGCAGTCACTGTGTACATACATTACATTACTTATCCTGTACTGATCCTGAGTTACATCCTGTATTATACTCCAGAGCTGCACTCACTATTCTGCTGGTGGAGTCACTGTGTACATACATTACATTACTTATCCTGTACTGATCCTGAGTTACATCCTGTATTATACACCAGAGCTGCACTCACTATTCTGCTGGTGGGGTCACTGTGTACATACATTACATTACTTATCCTGTACTGATCCTAAGTTACATTCTGTATTATACTCCAGAGCTGCACTCACTATTCTGCTGGTGCTGTCACTGTGTACATACATTACATTACTTATCCTGTACTGATCCTGAGTTACATCCTGTATTATACTCCAGAGCTGCACTCACTATTCTGCTGGTGCAGTCACTGTGTACATACATTACATTACTTATCCTGTACTGATCCTGAGTTACATCCTGTATTATACTCCAGAGCTGCACTCACTATTCTGCTGGAGGAGTCACTGTGTACATACATTACATTACTTATCCTGTACTGATCCTGAGTAACATCCAGTATTATACTCCAGAGCTGCACTCACTATTCTGCTGGTGCAGTCACTGTGTACATACATTACATTACTTATCCTGTACTGATCCTGAGTTACATCCTGTATTTCTTTTATTAAAATTTTAAAACAAACAGATAAATAAATATATAAAACAGAGACCAAACCAACCATACAGGACATGATGCTCCTCAGCGCGGCGCAGACAGCACCGGTCCAGCCCACTCGCCACAGAACACCAGCTATGTACAATATTTACAATATTTACAATATCTATGTACATGTACTAACCTTCCTGATCCGGTTGCACCTACCTACACTTAACAAATACAGAAGTTAAACTTACAAAAAGCCCACCCACCACCACCCCAATGCAACACACAATTTTTTTTTTTTTTTTATATATTATATATATATATATATATTTTATTTTTTTTTTGGTCCCTGAGCTGGTCCCGCATCCCATGCCCCCAGTACATGATAACAGACGTCCATGAACCAGCCCAGGATTTTCTTATATGTCCCAAAGTCCCCAATGTTCCATGGAACCCTGCCCCCATTTACCCACCACCCAACCTAACACTACACCCGACAACTCAACCTATACAAATATACAAATATATATAGACATAAAGACATATAAACTACATTACATAGTACATTACATAGTAGACCTTAACCTCACCACCCACCGTGAGGCTTTTCAGCCACACACAACCCATTAAAGCCCAAGTTTGGCGCCTGCAAGCCCTATGTCCTCATACAGCCACCAAAACAAAACAAAAATCTACAGTGTCAGCTTCAGCCCACCACCGGGAGGGGAGACAACAGGCTAGGGTACCCTAAAGGCAAAACCCCTCCAGAGGAGAGAGGCTCTACCCGCCCCCAACCTCTCGTACTCCAGAGAGCGCACCTTCACCAGGTCTCCGAGAATGTTCCTAACCACCTCATCCTCGGGGAGGATTTTGCGTTGCGTCGAAACTAAACACCGTGCATGCCACGTGTAGTACCTGACCACTGAGCTGACTAGGAATAAAGTGCAAAGGTCCCTACCACCCAGGTGTCTGAATGCTCCATAGGCCCATTCCGCATAGGAGAGAGTGACCAGCCTAGGCCAGCCAATGGAGGTCCCCACCCTGGTGTAAACCTCTGTGTTAAAGGGACAATGAAGCAGGAAGTGGTCCATGCTTTCCAGCACACCACCGCACTCCTCACGGGGACACCCCCTGTCCTCAGAGCTCCTACACTTCAGATTGTCCCTCACACACAGTTTCCCATGGAAGCAGCGCCAAGTCAAGTCAAAGAACTTCAAGGGGATCCTATTGGAATTTAAAAGCCGTAACCCAACCCTCAGATCCCGACCTGGGCAGTCCCTGAGGGCCAGAGGTTTCTGGAAATGGGTCAACAGAACCCTCTGGTCAAGGAGTCTCCTTGACTGAGTCCTGATTTCCCACATCCCCAGACCCCACCGACGTAATACCTTCAGAACCAGGGCAGCATAAGCCGGGAGATGCCCATGTGGTGTGCGGAGATCCTTCACTTGCCCCCCTGTCTCCCATTCCTGGAAGAAAGGCCGAAACCATCCCCGACAGGAGGCTACCCACAGAGGAGCCCTCTCTTGCCAGAGGTTCGAGAGATTAATCTTAATAAAGGTGTTCACCAGGAACACCACAGGGTTGACCATACCCAACCCTCCTAGTCTCCTCGTACGGTAAGTAACCTCCCTCTTGACAAGGTTCAGTCTGTTTCCCCATAACATCTGGAAGAACAGACTGTAGACCCGAGTCCAGAAAGGTTCCGGCAAGACGCACACACTGCCCAGATATAACAGCAAAGGGATCAGGTAGGTTTTGATAATGTTCACCCTTTCCCTGAGGGTTAAAGACCAACCCTTCCACTGGTCCACCTTCTGAGCGGCAATCTTAAGCCTGCTATCCCAGTTTTGATGGGGGTAATCCCCCTGGCCAAATTCAATGCCGAGGACTTTTGTAGATTCCTGGGGCTCTGGAAGGGTGTCCGGGAGATCAAAACCAGGATCTCCACCTCCCAGCCAGAGACTCTCACACTTATCTCGGTTGGTCTTGGACCCAGATGACTCTGAGTAGCGCTCTACCTCAGACAGTACCCACTCTGCCTCCCCTCTCGAAGACACAAAGATAGTTACGTCATCAGCATACGCCACCACCCTCAGTGTAGTCTCCGGAGCCGCCCGGTCCATCCCGATGCCCGCCAACGGCCCACGATCAACCCCTCTAAGGAAGGGATCGATCGCGAACACGTACAAAAGCGGGCTCAGAGGACAACCCTGGCGAACCCCAGATCCCACCCCAAAAGGACGCCCAATCCAACCATTCACAAGCGGGAAACTCTCTGCCCCTGCATACAAGGTCTTAAGCCAATCAACAAACCCCCCGGGCAGGCCATATCTCAGAAGGACAGACCAGAGGTACTCGTGGTTAACACGATCAAATGCTTTTGCCTGATCCAAGGACAGCATGTACCCCTTCCAGTGACCTGCCCTGCCCTGCTCCACGGCCTCCCGGACACTGAGCACAGCACTAAAAGTACTGTGGCCGGGAACAGAGCAATGCTGGGCCCCAGAAAGGAGCTGGGGTGCAAACTTCACCAGCCGATTAAATAGCACCTTTGCCAAAATCTTTCTGTCCACACCGAGGAGCGCTATGGGACGCCAATTCTCAATGTGGAAAGGATCTTTACCCTTTGACAGGATGATCAGGGCCGACCTCCTCATTGACTTTGGTAGAGTACCCGAGGAGAGACACTCATTTAATACCTCAGTCAAGAGGGGAACTAAGGTGTCCTTAAAGGTCTTGTAAAACTCAGATGTTAAGCCATCCGGACCAGGTGATTTTTTGGGAGCAAGCCCCTCAATCACCAGACTGACTTCCTCTTCACTGATCATTTCCGTCAAACCGTCAAGAGAGGGGTCTACCCCTGGTTCAGGGACAGTTTCAGTCAGGAAAGCCGATATCTTATCACGATCAAGATCCCTCCTTGCCATGAGATGTGAGTAAAAGGATCTGACAACCTCCAGAATCCCTGATCTGGACCTTCTCAGAGAACCCGTACTATCAATCAGTCCTGACACAATCTTACTACTCACTGACATCCTGCAGTTTTTGTAAGGGTCGGGCGAGCGGTATTTCCCGTAATCCCTCTCAAAAACCAAAGATGCGTGCCTATCGTACTGACACCTCATAAGCAAAGACTTCACTCTGGAGATCTCCTCACGGCTACCCCCAGTCGAGACAAGACGTTCGAGTTTCCTCCTCAGGCCCTGATACAGGCGATACTTACTCAGACTCCTAAGGCTCGAGAGCTGGCGGAAGAATCTCCCCACCCTTTCCTTGAAGATCTCCCACCACTCAGACTTACTGCCGCAGAGATCCAGCAATGGTACCTGGCTCTGAACGAAATCCTCAAAGGACTGTCTTATCTCCGCTTCTTCCAAGAGAGACGAATTGAGCCTCCAGTAGCCCCTTCCCATTCGGGGGGTCTCTGCAACATTCAGAGAAAACAAAATCATACAGTGGTCGGAGAACTCCACCTCCACAGCGGACACGGCTGAAGAGACGGCTTCCTCCTTTAAATAAAACCTGTCTATTCTAGACCTACAACTAGCCCTATGATAGGTGAACCCCGGGTGGCCTGGGGTGTGCCGGATGTGGACATCCACCAGACGAGCCTCACTAGCTATTTTATTAAGCGCAATGCTGTCGTAAGTCAGCTTGTCCCTGGAACCTCCCCTATCCTGGGGCCTCGTGACAGTATTGAAGTCCCCTCCAAAGACCACCTGCCGACTTGTAAAAAGATAGGGCTTGATCCTCATGAAGAGACACTTACGGTCCCACTTGGACTGGGGACCATAGATGTTAATTAGACGAAGTTCTTGTCCCCTCATGAGGACATCCAGGATCAGGCACCTCCCCATTTCTAATTCAATAACCCGTCGGCATTCTACCGGTGCAGTAAAAAGGACTGCCACCCCGCTATACGGCTCGGCCGCAAGAGACCAGTAGGAGGATCCGCGTCGCCACTCCCTTTTAGCTTTAAATACAGATGCCAAATCTGGCAGCCTGGTCTCCTGCAAAAACAAAATGTCAGCTTCAACCCGGCTGAAAAAATCAAAGGCCGCAAATCTAGCCGTATCTGACTTAATGCTGGCGACATTAATGGACGCCAGCGTCAACGGAGTGAGTGCCGCCATCATGGGTGATTGAATTAGATGGCTTTCTTTTCCCACTGCCCCCACCAACTTTTTCATCAGATGATGGCTTACCCCTCTTCAAACAAACAGATGTGTCCATTTCACCTCTGCCCTTGTGCTCTGACTCCAAGCCAGCCCCCACCCCTGAGGACATGTTTTCCCCAGTAGAAGGAGGCTCGGCGTCCCCCGCAGGCCCAGGTGTCACCGCGACTCCCGAAACCTCCCCACCGGCTCCCTCCCCTGAGGAGGGGGAGGTGTCACCAATGGCTTGGAACCGGTTTGAGAGACTAATCAGAGGGGGGTTGGTTGTACCTTCCTTTGGCATCTGGCGGGTGGGAGAAGATCTTAAATCTCCCTTTTTCCCTGTACGTTTATTACCCTGCTTTTGCCATCCCCCACTTCCCCCGTCATGGGGGGATAATGAGGAGATGGCACCTTCCTCTTCCTGGATCCTCCTAATTTCCTCATCCAGCTCACTGTCCCTTTGGGCCTCAGCAGTAGCAGCAGTCTCAGGGGTGAGATCAGGGGTCATCCCAGCTTCCCCAGTTGCCTGAGGTTCCCGGGATTCACCCATCTCCCTCTCCCTTCGGCGATTTTCCTGACGCCTCAGTTGGGCAGGCGTCTTTTGCTTACTTTTCTTCCCTGGCCCCTCTGTTCCTTCACTTCTGCCAGCCCCTGCCCCAGTAGAATTGGCCTCACGGCTTCCTCCCGCCGGGGCATTGACCGCATTGGCAAAGGAATGAGGGCAGCGACTGAATGGGTGACCTAAGTCACCACACAGGTGACACCTAATCTCTGCACATGATGCAGCGAGGTGGCCAATCTCCCCACACAGCGCGCACTTCTGTACAGTGCAGTTAGCACTGAAGTGTGTGGGGCTGCCGCATCTGTGACAGAGCTTCGGCTGACCCTGGTAGAAAATCTGGATGCGATCCCTTCCAAGGAAGGTGGCAGATGGTATGTGAGTAACTGTGTTTCCTAAAAGCCTAAGTTTTACCATGAACGTCCAGGCCCCAGACCAGATGCCATGTTCATCCCTGTTCTTCTTGGGAACCTCCACCACCTCCCCATATCGGCCGAGCCACGTCATGATGTCAATACACGAGAGTGACTCGTTACGGGTTAGAACGGTCACCCTCTTCACATTGTTTTGACGAGACACTGCCTGGACGGCAAAATCTCGCCAGCTGGGCTCGTCCTTTGCCATCTCATAGTTCGACCAGAAGAGCTCAAGTCCCTCCGGCCGAACAAAGCTGACATCGAACTCAGGGGTCCCATAGGGATGTATCAAGGCGTAGATGTCTGTCGCCTTGAAGCCCATCTTTAGAAGGAGCTCAACAACTTCTGATCTTGAAGGAAATGTATCACTGCCCCTCCACCTCAGACGGACCACATTCCTACGGAGAGCACCCTGCCCAGCTGTCGGGAGGGACCACGTGGTCTCCCCGCTCCTTTGCTCTCGGAAGGCTGAGAGGCCATGCCTATCTATCCAAAAGGATAGATCAACCTCCCTCCCCTCTACATTGATTGTGCTCTCCCCTCTCTTTAGAGCCTCCAGAAGACGCCGCTGCAAAACGCCGTCCCCAGAGCCAGAGGACAAGGAGGGTCCCCTACTCACCCCGGCTGTGACAGTAGCAAAACTGCGCACAGGGGCTGCCACAGCCGGGGGGGCAACCGGACCAGGTTCCACACCCTCCCCACTTACCAAAGACCCTCCACCACCCACTTCCATATCTTCCATCCCCAAACCAGCCTTACTTACAACAGATTCTGCGACCTCCCTTCCTTCCCTCCTAACACCATTCACTCCACCATCCAAACCCCCAGACATATTTTTATTAAAAATAATTTTCTGCCCCCCACCTGCTCCCTCACTCATACTGGCTGAACCGGTGTGTTTTGGTGTAATTATTGGTACCTCAGCATCACTGGGCCCTGGGGTCGGAGCTGCCCCCAAAAGACAGGCCACAGCCCCAACCCCACTTTTATCATTGCCCTCCGCTTCCTCAGTACTACCATTTACAACTTTTGGGCGCCGCTGATCCATTACCGGGCGCCGCTGATCCAAACGCTGCTGATCTGTTCTTTCATGGCGCCGCTCATCTGGACCAGCAGCGCCAATACAAAACAAAGGCTTTGGCATCAGTTCTTGACCTTCATTGGGAGGCGTAACCGTCATAGCTCCGACAGCTCCTTCATGCCTCTGCTGGCCCGAGGGAACAGCGTCATCAGCGGTTGGAGCCATCGGAGCTCCTGCAGCCATCTGCGGCGTGGAGCCACCCCCTCCTCCCATCAGGGAGCAAACTCCAGCGCCAGAGATTTTTCTCTCATCCTCCGCAGTAACCTTCCTGTCCGGCTTTTCAGCCGGTGTCGCACCAGCTCCATCCCCGTTACTGCAAACAGAGACGGAGCTCACCACCATATCGGATACCTCGCTCTCCCCTCTCTCCTGCACCGAGTCCACTGCAGGACACGGGCTGGGCTGAGAAGAGGGGCTAATACAGTGAGCCGGCCCTGCGGTCGACCCGGGGGTCCCAGGGAGGGGGGTGTATACATATCGTACCTGCTCCTGGAGCTTGGTCTTCTTAGCCTTTTTCTTTCCTTCCCCAGGCGTCTCCGGTGGCAACTCATCACCAAAGCATAAGTCCTGGAAACGCACTGGGGACTCCAGGAGCTGGATCTCCTCCACTAGGGCCCCTCCCGGGCTGCAGGTCTCATACTCATCCCCCGAGCCGCAGCTGGGTGACCTTGCTATTTGGCGTGCAGGGGGCCCACTGTACGGAATCTGCTCCTGCAGGCTGCCAGGTGGATCTTGCTGGTCATCATCATCATCCTCCTCCTCCTGCACGACTGGTTCCTTCTCCACCTGGCTGTCAGGCTGCTGCCCCATCTGCCCCTTCTCCTCCGCCATCTTCCGAAAACGTTCCTCGTTTAGGAGTTTTTCCTTAAACGGGCCGCTTTTATCTCGGAGTACAGTCCGCCTTTGCTCAATCTCGCCAATGTCAGCTTGTAGCTGCTTTATTTGGTTCTCCAGCCCCTGCTTCTTCCTCTTTGGGGCCACTCCAACACAAGACCTCAAGCCGCGCAGCTCCTCCCGGAGCCTCCTCAGGGTCTTAGTCGCGTCTTCGTACTCACGGAGGTGGCTCATGACCCGGGATCCGTAGGTGGAAATGGACTCCCGGGCCCTCAGTACGCCCCAGCCTTCCTCCTCAAGATCTGCTTCACCTCCGTGAACACTCGGCTTTTGCTGGGCCCCGGAAGGGCCACTCTCACCCATGCTGGCATTCGGGTCCTCCTTAGCGGATCCAGCCTTGCGGCTCTTCCTACTACCCTCAGACTCAGGGGAGACAGAAGCCACATTACTGCGACTCCTGCCAGATCTTCTTACCCCTGAGTCCTCCATGCAGGCCAAACGCTGGCTTCTCCTGTCCCCTGAAGGCCTGCCGCTGGGAACAGGAGCCTGGGGCTTGCTTCCCTCGCTCATGCCTGAGAACCCACTCTCCCCCTGGGGAGGAGAGAGCCGGCCTCAGGTGGATAGATTTTCCTCCAAACGCTCAGGAGCAGCAGCAGCAGCAGCTACACACAGCCACAGGCGACCACACCCACAGGTAATCGCAGCTCAGGAACAGCTGGTCCAGAGCTGCACTCACTATTCTGCTGGTGCAGTCACTGTGTACATACATACATTACTTATCCTGTACTGATCCTGAGTTACATCCTGTATTATACTCCAGAGCTGCACTCACTATTCTGCTGGTGCAGTCACTGTGTACATACATTACTTATCCTGTACTGATCCTGAGTTACATCCTGTATTATACTCCAGAGCTGCACTCACTATTCTGCTGGTGCAGTCACTGTGTACATACATTATTACTTATCCTGTACTGATCCTGAGTTACATCCTGTATTATACTCCAGAGCTGCACTCACTATTCTGCTGGTGCAGTCACTGTGTACATACATTACTTATCCTGTACTGATCCTGAGTTACATCCTGTATTATACTCCAGAGCTGCACTCACTATTCTGCTGGTGCAGTCACTGTGTACATTACTTATCCTGTACTGATCCTGAGTTACATCCTGTATTATACTCCAGAGCTGCACTCACTATTCTGCTGGTGCAGTCACTGTGTACATACATTACTTATCCTGTACTGATCCTGAGTTACATCCTGTATTATACTCCAGAGCTGCACTCACTATTCTGCTGGTGGAGTCACTGTGTACATACATTACATTACTTATCCTGTACTGATCCTGAGTTACATCCTGTATTATACTCCAGAGCTGCACTCACTATTCTGCTGGTGGAGTCACTGTGTACATACATTACATTACTTATCCTGTACTGATCCTGAGTTACATCCTGTATTATACTACCAGAGCTGCACTCACTATTCTGCTGGTGGGGTCACTGTGTACATACATTACATTACTTATCCTGTACTGATCCTGAGTTACATCCTGTATTATACTCCAGAGCTGCACTCACTATTCTGCTGGTGCAGTCACTGTGTACATACATTACATTATTATCCTGTACTGATCCTGAGTTACATCCTGTATTATACTCCAGAGCTGCACTCACTATTCTGCTGGTGCAGTCACTGTGTACATACATTACTTATCCTGTACTGATCCTGAGTTACATCCTGTATTATACTCCAGAGCTGCACTCACTATTCTGCTGGTGCAGTCACTGTGTACCTACATTACATTACTTATCCTGTACTGATCCTGAGTTACATCCTGTATTATACTCCAGAGCTGCACTCACTATTCTGCTGGTGCAGTCACTGTGTACATACATTACATTACTTATCCTGTACTGATCCTGAGTTACATCCTGTATTATACTCCAGAGCTGCACTCACTATTCTGCTGGTGGCAGTCACTGTGTACATACATTACATTACTTATCCTGTACTGATCCTGAGTTACATCCTGTATTATACTCCAGAGCTGCACTCACTATTCTGCTGGTGGCAGTCACTGTGTACATACATTACATTACTTATCCTGTACTGATCCTGAGTTACATCCTGTATTATACTCCAGAGCTGCACTCACTATTCTGCTGGTGCAGTCACTGTGTACATACATTACATTACTTATCCTGTACTGATCCTGAGTTACATCCTGTATTATACTCCAGAGCTGCACTCACTATTCTGCTGGTGCAGTCACTGTGTACATACATTACTTATCCTGTACTGATCCTGAGTTACATCCTGTATTATACTCCAGAGCTGCACTCACTATTCTGCTGGTGCAGTCACTGTGTACATACATTACATTACTTATCCTGTACTGATCCTGAGTTACATCCTGTATTATACTCCAGAGCTGCACTCACTATTCTGCTGGTGCAGTCACTGTGTACATACATTACATTACTTATCCTGTACTGATCCTGAGTTACATCCTGTATTATACTCCAGAGCTGCACTCACTATTCTGCTGGTGGAGTCACTGTGTACATACATTACATTACTTATCCTGTACTGATCCTGAGTTACATCCTGTATTATACACCAGAGCTGCACTCACTATTCTGCTGGTGGGGTCACTGTGTACATACATTACATTACTTATCCTGTACTGATCCTGAGTTACATCCTGTATTATACTCCAGAGCTGCGCTCACTATTCTGCTGGTGCAGTCACTGTGTACATACATTACTTATCCTGTACTGATCCTGAGTTACATCCTGTGTTATACTGCAGAGCTGCACTCACTATTCTGCTGGTGCAGTCACTGTGTACATACATTACATTACTTATCCTGTACTGATCCTGAGTTACATCCTGTATTATACTCCAGAGCTGCACTCACTATTCTGCTGGTGGAGTCACTGTGTACATACATTACATTACTTATCCTGTACTGATCCTGAGTTACATCCTGTATTATACACCAGAGCTGCACTCACTATTCTGCTGGTGGGGTCACTGTGTACATACATTACATTACTTATCCTGTACTGATCCTGAGTTACATCCTGTATTATACCCCAGAGCTGCACTCACTATTCTGCTGGTGGGGTCACTGTGTACATACATTACATTACTTATCCTGTACTGATCCTGAGTTACATCCTGTATTATACTCCAGAGCTGCACTCACTATTCTGCTGGTGCAGTCACTGTGTACATACATTACATTATTTATCCTGTACTGATCCTGAGTTACATCCTGTGTTATACTCCAGAGCTGCACTCACTATTCTGCTGGTGCAGTCACTGTGTGCATACATTACTTATCCTGTACTGATCCTGAGTAACATCCAGTATTATACTCCAGAGCTGCACTCACTATTCTGCTGGTGCAGTCACTGTGTACATACATTACATTACTTATCCTGTACTGATCCTGAGTTACATCCTGTATTATACTCCAGAGCTGCACTCACTATTCTGCTGGTGGAGTCACTGTGTACATACATTACATTACTTATCCTGTACTGATCCTGAGTTACATCCTGTATTATACACCAGAGCTGCACTCACTATTCTGCTGGTGGGGTCACTGTGTACATACATTACATTACTTATCCTGTACTGATCCTGAGTTACATCCTGTATTATACCCCAGAGCTGCACTCACTATTCTGCTGGTGGGGTCACTGTGTACATACATTACATTACTTATCCTGTACTGATCCTGAGTTACATCCTGTATTATACTCCAGAGCTGCACTCACTATTCTGCTGGTGCAGTCACTGTGTACATACATTACATTATTTATCCTGTACTGATCCTGAGTTACATCCTGTGTTATACTCCAGAGCTGCACTCACTATTCTGCTGGTGCAGTCACTGTGTGCATACATTACTTATCCTGTACTGATCCTGAGTAACATCCAGTATTATACTCCAGAGCTGCACTCACTATTCTGCTGGTGCAGTCACTGTGTACATACATTACATTACTTATCCTGTACTGATCCTGAGTTACATCCTGTATTATACTCCAGAGCTGCACTCACTATTCTGCTGGTGGAGTCACTGTGTACATACATTACATTACTTATCCTGTACTGATCCTGAGTTACATCCTGTATTATACACCAGAGCTGCACTCACTATTCTGCTGGTGGGGTCACTGTGTACATACATTACTTATCCTGTACTGATCCTGAGTTACATCCTGTATTATACACCAGAGCTGCACTCACTATTCTGCTGGTGGGGTCACTGTGTACATACATTACATTACTTATCCTGTACTGATCCTGAGTTACATCCTGTGTTATACACCAGAGCTGCACTCACTATTCTGCTGGTGGGGTCACTGTGTACATACATTACATTACTTATCCTGTACTGATCCTGAGTTACATCCTGTGTTATACTGCAGAGCTGCACTCACTATTCTGCTGGTGCAGTCACTGTGTACATACATTACTTATCCTGTACTGATCCTGAGTTACATCCTGTGTTATACTCCAGAGCTGCACTCACTATTCTGCTGGTGCAGTCACTGTGTACATACATTACATTACTTATCCTGTACTGATCCTGAGTTACATCCTGTATTATACACCAGAGCTGCACTCACTATTCTGCTGGTGGGGTCACTGTGTACATACATTACATTACTTATCCTGTACTGATCCTGAGTTACATCCTGTGTTATACTGCAGAGCTAGACTTCTAAATGTAATCACATCTGGCCCTGTTAATCAAAATGCAGATGGAGCGGCAGTTGCAGAGAGAGCAGAGCCTCTAGGTGTAATGGTGACGTCCCCGTTTCTCAAAGAGACTTATTTGCATATAATAAAACATCATGTTTTTAAGCAGCGCGGGCACATATCAACACGGGACCAACACGGACGGCTTCACCTGCTGAGCACTCATGTAACAGTTCAGCCAGTGTCATGAGGACAGAACCGCTGACAGCTGCCCATTAAGATGTGTTCACCAAAGGAGGCTGAAACAATTGTCATGCCACGGCTTGGCTTCACCTGCTTATTTGGTTAAATACATATTTGGACATTTCAAACGGCCTTTACATATTTTTTCAGAAGGCACAAAATACCATCAATAAAAATACAACTGGATGTTTTACTCGTAATACACTCAATAGCGCCATCAAAGTAAAAACAGTCTGCATATTTAAATTTGCTACTATAAGGGCTCATGCACACGAACGTATTTTCTTTCGCTTCCGTTCTGTTTTTGGTTTTTTTGCAGACTGTATGCGGCACCATTCACTTCAAAGGGGCTGTAGAAAACACAGAAGTTACTCCGTGTGCATTCCGTTTCCGTTTGTCTTAATGGCCATTCCGCAAAAAAGTAGCGCATGTCCTATTATTGTCCGCAAATCACAGTCCGAGGCCCCATTCAAGTCAATGGGTCCGCAAAAAGTACGGAACACATCCGTATGTCTGTATTTTATCCGTATTTCGCGGATCCATACTGTAGAAATGCTATGTCCAGCCCATATTGCTCATGTGTTTGGTGATTTATAAGTTACCTTTTCCGTTTCCGATCCGCAAAAAAAGGATCAAATACGGAAACCATACGGATATGTTTTGTGCAATAACGGAACGGAAGAGGACTTAAATCAGATACAGAGCGGATCTGTGAAAAACGGACGCAAAATAACAATGGTCGTGTGTATGAGCCCTAAATCTGATAATTGCCGACTGATATGTAAAAAGGTATTGATATGTACCGCAAATACCTACATAAATTTGTCAGAACTACAGGAATGCAAAGGATGTGCCATAAATGCCTGACAGGCACCACCTCTGCACTCTGTCAGAATGATGACCCCCATTTGCTGATTCCCAGCATCCGTTTTCCGTCTATAGGAGTGCTGCATAGAGCCAAGCCAGCAGAACTTTCTCTAACTCACACAGACTTAATTGGGAAGGGTCTCCCAATGCAGCCACCTCTCCATTGAATTCACTGGGGTAAGTGGTCGCTGTGAATCAGTGAATAGGAGTCATATGATTTCCATTTTCAAAGTCCTCGGACCTAGATATTTAACAATATATTTTTAGATGCCCCAAAATATATTTTATTTATATTTTTTTTAAAAAGGTTACTGTATTTTTCTCTATTCTACTATGAGGTCAAACAAAGTTGCCGCCAAGCCACCTTAGAATTTTTGTCTGCCTGCAGCCACCACTAGAGGGAGCTTACACAGATGCATCTATTTCTAAGTATTGTATGCAATAAGCTCTTGAGCTCCCTCTAGTGGTGGCTGCAGGTAAACTGCATTTTAACTATGACTTTGCTTGGGCTTTGGAGCTTTGTATCAGATAAAACCATAATTAAACTGAGCCGCATTCTGCGATCGGTGCCAATCTTCTGCAATAATGTTTGCACATTGTCGCCGTGCCTTAGTCTACAGCTACGGACGTCTACTCTGTCTTTCTGGCTATCAATCTGCTGTTCTCCATCTGTGGTTAACGGTTCTATTTTGGTGCGTTAGATTTTCAGCTGACAGCTTCAGTAACAGACACGTCCCTAATCTGCTCCTCACATCTCGGATCCTCTCCTGCCAGCTGCATGCTTGCATTTTCTAAAATAAGATTTCAATTTTATTACCATCAAAATGGAAATCTTTTCGGCGTCGGCCAACCTAGGAAACATGTTTCCAGTCATTTACATGGGAACAAACAATCACATAGCGTCCGGTCCAGCTGGCCGGACAGATAATATTAATGGCTGAACAGGTTCGCTAATGTATAAACGGCGTGAAATTGCTCGTTATTTCGCTTCCATACAATAATACACAAGTCTGATTATTTTCTTCTGCTGCCGCATTATAAGAAGCTCATAAATAGACAACTTCTGCTTTTCTATCAGAACTGCAAACCAATCATTCCTCCTGTCAGAGCCTCAGATTTAAAGTCTAACTCGGCGGCGGGCGCTGCATACATATTGTGTGATTAGTGTTAGACACTTTGTAGAACTTTCCCATCTTACAGCTCTCCCTTACTGTAGCTTGTAAGGTTATTTATTTAATTATAGTTGCCTAGCAACTGCATGACTTCCTACCTGGGTGACCACCATGTTAGTATAGGTATACAGTCAGGTCCATAAATATTGGGACAGCGACACAATTCTAACATTTTGGCTCTGTACACCACCACAATGGATTTGAAATGAAACAAATAAGACGTGCTTTACCTGCAGACTGTCAGCTGTAATTTGAGGGTATTTACATCCAAATCAGGTGAACGATGCAGGAATTACAACAGTTTGCATATGTGCCTCCCACGGGACCAAAAGTAATGGGACAATCGGCTTCTCAGCTGTTCCATGGCCAGGTGTGTGTTATTCCCTCATTATCCCAATTACAATGAGCAGATAAAAGCTCCAGAGGTCATTTCCAGTCTGCTATTTGCATTTGGAATCTGTTGCTGTCAACTCTCAAGATGAGATCCAAAGAGCTGTCACCATCAGTGAAGCCATCATTAGGCTGAAAAACACAACAAACCCATCAGAGAGATAGCAGAAACATTAGGCGCGGCCAAAACAACTGTTTGGAACATCCTTAAAAATAATGAACGCATCAGTGAGCTCAGCAACACCAAAAGACCCGGAAGACCATGGAAAACAACTGTGGTGGATGACCGAAGACTTCTTTCCCTGGTGAAGAAAACACCCTTCACAACAGCTGGCCAGATCAAGAACACTCTCCAGGAGGTAGGTGTATGTGTGTACAAGTCATCAATCAAGAGAAGACTTCACCAGAGTGAATCCAATGGGTTCACCACAAGATGTAAACCATTGGGGAGCCTCAAAACCAGGAAGGCCAGATTAGAGTTTGCCAAACGACATATAAAAAAGCCTTCACAGTTCTGGAACAACATCCTATGGACAGACGAGACTAAGATCAACTTGTACCAGAGTGATGGGAAGAGAAGAGTATGGAGAAGAAAGGGAACTGCTCATGATCCTAAGCATACCACCTCATCAGTGAAGCATGGTTATGGCAGTGTCATGGCGTGGGCATGTATGGCTGCCAATGGAACTGGTTCTCTTGTATTTATTGATGATGCGACTGCTGACAAAAGCAGCAGGATGAATTCTGAAGTGTTTCAGGCAATATTATCTGCTCATATTCAGCCAAATGCTTCAGAACTCATTGGACGGCTCTTCACAGTGCAGATGGACCATGACCCAAAGCATACTGCAAAAGCAACCAAAGAGTTTTTTAAGGGAAAGAAGTGGAATGTTCTGCAATGGCCAAGTCAATCACCTGACCTGAATCCGATTGAGCATTTCACGTGCCTAAGACAAAACTGAAGGTAAAATGCCCCAAGAACAAGCAGGAACTGAAGACAGTTGCAGTAGAGGCCTGGCAGAGCATCACCAGGGATTAAACCCAGCGTCTGGTGATGTCTATGCGTTCCAGACTTCAGGCTGTAATTGACTGCAAAGGATTTGCAACCAAGTATTAAAGAGTGAAAGTTTGATTTATGATTATTATTCTGTCCCATTACTTTTGGCCCCTTAACAAGTGGGAGGCACAGATGCAAACTGCTGTAATTCCTGCACCGTTCACCTGATTTGGATGTAAATCCCCTCAGATTACAGCTGACAGTCTGCAGGTAAAGCACATCTTGTTCGTTTCATTTCAAATCCATTGTGGTGGTGTATAGAGCCAAAAATGTTAGAATTGTGTCGGTGTCCCAATATTTATGGACCTGACTGTTTGTCGCCCCTAGGACTGCACTGTAAATCATTGCATGGTGACATCACAGGCACTATGTGTCATCATTCTTGGGTAGGTTTTCGAGGAGGCTTACAGATGATCTGCATTGGTTTCTGATAAATCACTAAGTTCACATTAAGGACAACATTGAATATGTAGTTTATTGCAGTGTTTTATGCAAACCAATGAAGGCAGCAAAAAAGTTAATTGAGGTCTGCATGGGGGGGGTCACACCATTAGTCTTCTCATGCAAGCTAGCATGTCCTCAGATAGGGTATATTGAAGTTTAGACACACTTTGTGGTCATAAGTCAGATATAGAAGATAGACACTAGTGTGAGCTGGAAGACGCCGCAGATCATGTGTGTACTGTTGTTAGCTAGCAGTGGAGGTGGGTGACACTAGCCATAAGGTGCACCACCTCAGGGTCTAGATAAGGCAGAGATGCATTTGAGCACTGCAAAGGAGTTGATGGTACATCCTGATAGTGTGACCTTTGTACAAGTCAACTGCGTGACCAAGAGCAGCCATCCTGCAGTCTATGAGCAAGACCGTGTGCAATGCTGTGTGTCATCCTAGCAGAGGGGAAGAAGGGCAGAGTATATGCAGTGGTTGCGAGGACGGATATTCTGCAACCCGAGAACATCTGTTAGAGATTGTTCATTATATTGTGCAAAAATGCACCACATGCTGGAGATTCTGCTTATCCATCTTCACCACTGCCACCTTGAGGAGGCATTAGCCAAGGTGTTAGTGCCCAGGGAAGTTAGGTGCAACACAAGCCAAAGAAAAAAATAAGCTGCTTCCACATAAAGGTACAGTGCTACTGTTACAGCTCTTGCTTCTAGGTCTGGGCCTTCATTGGGAGACTTTAATTAAATACTAGTTAATCTATGGGAGACTGTCACCATTAAGCTTTATGCCTCTAGTAAGAACTGTAACTGTCAAGTTTGTTGCCTCTAATGTGAATAGTAAATGCCTTTGTTCCTGTAACATTTGTCCAACAGTTTTTTTTGGCCATCCTGGAGTGGGCAGCCACATATACATATAATCATGGGTCAAAAAGAGGTTTGACCCCCTTAAAGGCCTCCCATGTATATATCAGGTGCATATACACTGTACATAGGTAATCATGGGTAATGTAGACCTATACATGCAGATTGTGCCACAAATTTTGACGGCAATGCAAAGGGTTAAATAACAATGTGAAGATCCTCAGTAAATGACCAATATGATAGGTGTGGTGAAAAAAAGACTGGCAGGTCACAATTCTAGAGTGAAAAATTCTCACATTTGACATTGTTCTGTAAATTGGTTGCAAATTTTATGTGCAGAATTTGAAAATCTTTTCCAACCAGACGGATCCGTTATGTTTGCCCCTAGACCTCTATTATGACGGATCAAAACGGAATGCCTCTAAAGGTTTCCATTTGGAATTCCGTCTTATGGATTCCGTTATTTTCCGTTATAATCATGTTATAATGGAAAGCAATAACGGAATTCATAACGGTGATCTGAACCCGTCCTAGGTGGTTAGAGTCTCTCACAAAGGATTGCTTTCAGACAGCAGGTTGGCTGGTCATAGTCCTGACTATTATAAATAGAGATGAGCGAAGTGGAATTCTATCTGAATTTCAGGAAAAATTATATTTGCACCAAATCCGAATTTCCTCACCCTTTGTGGTAACAAATCACCTTTTTTCCAAAAATGGCTGCTGCACATGTGAGGACATGGAGCAAGGAACTCTGGGAATGCGGGATCACTCATAATGCCATGCATGCAGCCAGCCAGCCCTGTGATGTCACAGCCCTATAAATAGAGTCAGCCATCTTGGATTCAGCCATTTTCCAGTGTACTTAGTGCAGGGAGAGACGTCAGCAGGCGCTAGGGACAGTGCTAGGAAAGACTTCATTGTGATAAAAAAAACTATATTACAAGTTCAGGAAAGATTATTCAAGGTGTAGGGAAAGGATAGGGAGGAATTATTACATAGTATTGAAGCAGAACAGGGTTCAGTCGGGGAGGTTACAGCCTGGGTAATAGGAACAATCCTATTACACCTTGCTGCACTGACTGCGGACCCAAATTGCCATTATACAGCTCTGTAATTCCAGCAAACCGTTCTTGTTATTGAGGTGCAAGTGCTGTCTGATACAGGCATTAGCAGGGTTTATTGCAAGGAAATATTTCTACGTCTTATTTGCCCTTGTGCGGTGCAGTTATATGTTCTAAAGCATTTTTGGGCTTGTATTCATGGGAAAAAATGGCTTATTAGCCGTTGTGTGGTGAAGTGCGAAAATTGCAGCCCTTTTTGGTGTGTATTAGTGGCACAAAAAAGTTTTTATTTGCCGTTCAGCGGTGCAGTTATATGTTCTAAAGCCTTTTGTGTCATGTATTAGTGGCACAAAAAAGTATTTGCCGTTGTGTGGTTAAGTGAGAAAATTACAGACTTTTTTGGGGTGTTTTAATTTCCTTTTTATTTATTTATTTGATCTAACAGTCTGTCAGACAGAGAAGTGCTGGGCCCTGCTCAGAGGAGTGGCAGAGGTCTAAATGTTTCTGGCGCAGGCAGAGGTCGCAGCAGAGTAAGGGGCAGTGGCAGCAGGAGTCACAGCGAGAGGCCTGAGCTCCCGGTGTCATCTAGAGGTCATGTATTGACCAGCAACCCAGCGGTTCTTGACACAACTCGGTAATCCACTTCATCCCAACTGACATCAGACACCCCCAGCCAAGAGTCGGTGGGTTCGTCAGACACAACCCTTAGTTGGCGTGGCCCGGGAGCAGGCCTTGTGCCCTCACCTGTCCTCAACCTGCCTCTGTCCTTTTCTGTTCCCTCAGCCAGAGAAGTATTATATGCTGTGGGCTCAGCCCCACTATACAGCAAGGACGAGCTACTAGAGGACAGTCAGCAGCTACTGCCCAGCCAAGATGTGGAGGAGACATCCGCCGCTTCCTCCGCTAGGTGGGCAAGTAGTGATGAAGAGAGTGGTGTGGGAGCTGGTGTTGCGAACGGTCAGGCTTCTGACTCAGAGACCATTGAGGAGGACATCAATGACATGAAGACAGTACTCGATGATGATGTAGCTGATCGCAATTGGGAGCCGGGTGATGGAGCTTCATCATCATCGAGAGAAGAGGGTGGCAGCTTGCGCGTGAGGAAGCGGCGGAGCCAGCAAGTCGTCGCGTGGCTGGTAGTCAGCAGGGTGGCAGCAGAGGGCGGTCGGTAGCCAAACATGCCCGGCATAGAACACCCACTTCGCCGGAGCCTACCTGCCTGGAAAGTAGTGGTACAGGGGTTCACGGAAGCAGCGGCAGTACCAGTTAGTGTGTAGTGTTGGGGGTAAAATCACATACTCGGCGGTGTGGCAGTGTTTTGTTAAGACGCCGGAGGAGGTGAACACGGCCATATGTAGAATCTGTGGGCAGAAGGTGAAGCGTGGCCAGGGTGCCAATGTTGGCACCACAGCCCTGCGTCAACATATGCAGCGCCACCATAAAGTGGCCTGGGAAAACCGTGGCTCCAATGTGATTGTCCAGCCTGCGCAGTAACCGCTGCATCACCCAGTGGCACGCACCCTGTTTCAGGCAGTCAAGGCTCCACCACCTCAGCTGTCTGTCCTTCCCATCATCTGCTGGTCCTGATGCTCCTTCTCCTCGTCAGTCAGTCCATCAGCAATCGATCACCGAAGCAGCACAGAAGTTGAATGTGCTCCTGTCCAAGTTGCTGGTGCTGCAGTCCACACATGGAAGGAACTGCTCCGTGTTCTTCATCAAGAAATCGAATCCTGGCTTTCTCCTCGACAACTCAAAATTGGAACCATGGTGACCGACAACGGGAAGAACATAGTGTTGACGCTGCATCAAGGAGGGCTGAGCCACGTGCCCTGCATGGCACAGGTGTTCAATCTGGTGGTCAAGCGGTTCCTGAAGTCTTCCACCCATCTGCAAGACATCCTAAAAATGGGCAGAAAACTTTGCACGCACTTCAGTCACTTGTACACCGCAAAGCACACCCTCCTTGAGCTGCAGCAGCAGAACGACATCCCCCAACATAGGCTCATATGCGACGTTTCCACCCGTTGGAATTGCATCCTCCATATGTTGGACCGACTATACGAACAGAGAAAGGCCATCAATGATTTCTTTATGATCCAAGCAGACAGGAGCACTCCCCTGTGTAACTTCGATGTCAGCAAGTGGCAGCTCATGCGTGACACCTGCCATTTGCTCAGGCCCTTTGAGGAGGCAACATTATTTGTCAGTCGCCAGGACTACGGGATGAACAACGTCATTCCACTGCTTCATGTCCTGGAACAGATGCTGGTAAATCTGGCTGGTCAGGGAACTGGAGATGTGGCGCTTAGATCTCACGGCCACATGAGCCCTGTGGGGGCTGAACTGGAGGAGGAGGAGCTACAGGGTGATGAGGAAGAGGAGGCAGCAGAGGACCCAGACACACCATGGCAGTATGCAGTGGAGATGGAGGCAGGGAGTCCCACCGAGTCACTTGCACAAATGGCCCGATGCTTGCTCACTTGCTTGCGTAGTGACAGCCGAATTGCCACCAATCGGCAGAGGTATGACTTCTGGCTCTCCACCTTGCTGGACCCTCGCTAACGGTCCAAAATGGGGGCCTTTTTTACACCCGCTGAGAGAGAGGACAAACTGAACTACTATAGAGACATCCTATGTAGTGAGTTGGCCGCTGCCTATCTGCTCCATTGTCAGTGGCGTACTGCCAATATAGGCACAGACAGTTTATTAATACAGGCATTGAGGCGGCCCTCCTCCCCCGGCTCCCTTTCTGACCTCCATGATCCGGGCTCCCTCCCAGCCAGGCTCTGCATCTGCTCTGCTGCATAATTTCACATTAGCCAATCAGCATTTAGCAGCGCAAAGAGGCTGCTGCTGATTGGCCAGTGTATCGCTAGAACTTAGAAGGCTGCAGGAGCAGGCGCACATACAGAGGCGCGCACCGGAGTAGCATCCTGTGTGCTCACGTCTGCCTCAAGACAAGTCATTAACCTCCCCTGCCCAGAGTGAAGGACCGCTCCGGAGTCTGGAGTGTGCCACTGCCACAGTAAGAGGACAGCAGTCAGCAGACTTAATAAAAAGTCTTGATATGGGGGAGGGCAGCAGCAAGCAGTGTAGCTTTGGGTGTGGGGGGGGGGGCTGTAAGCTCATAGAGGACAGTGTGCTTTCCTACTACTCCTCACCCCCCCCCCCACCACCTCCCTGGACATTTTGGGGGGTATTTTAACTCGCTGATGCTGAGTGTGCACATAGCCACCAATCATATTTTACCCCAGCACATAAGTTACCTTGGGGGGGGGGATATGATTGGTGGCTATGTGCACACTCAGCATTAGCAGCACGGAGTTAAAGGGGTTATCCAATCCCTATAATGTGCCCCTGCCAACCCCTCCCGTCACGCAGATTAAAACATTCAGCAACATGGGGGTCAGCCAATAGCAGGCCACGATGGGAACCAGCCCCCCTAGCATCGCGGGTGATGCTAGGGAGGCTCATTTCCGACACCTCCTGCTATTGGCTGAACCCCGCCACTGGGCATAAGTATTATCTGTATGTGGTGCCTGGAATTTTGGGGGGCATAATAAGGATTAGATAGCCCCTTTAACCCTTAGGATACCGGGTTTTTTTCTTTTTTGTATTTTCTTTTTTTCTTCCCTAGTTTACTTGAGCCATAACTTTTTTTTATGTTTCCGTTCACATAGATGTATGAGGGCTTATTTTTTGCGGGAGAAGTCGTACTTTAATATGGCATACAATGTAGTGGGAATCGGGCAAAAAAATTCCAAATGAGGTGGATTAAAAAAAAAAAACGCTATTTCTCAACAGTTTCAAAACTGACCTGTGCCCTTTATTCTCTGGGACAGTACGATTACAATGATACCACATATGTATAGTTTTTTTATGTTTAAATAGTGTAAAAATAAATTAAGTGGGCGGGGTTAGGGGGCCCAATTCAGATTCTTGCTATGGGGCCCAGGGATTTCTATGTACCCCCCTGTCCATTGTCCATCCTCTCGCAGGTCTGACCGGGGGGGCCCTCTGCACTCACGTTCCTCTGCCATGGCTGCTGTGGCAGGGTGGGGGGTTAGGAGCAGTTCCAGCTCCAACAGCATCAACTTGAGTTTAGAGTCACTGATGAGCAGCTTTCTTCACCTACCTAATAAAGAAACTACTCACCAGCAGCAGCAGGTAGACCTGGAGCAGGACCTGAACCAGCAGGTGGTGCCATACTTGGACAGCAACCTGCCACCCCACATTGAAGACCCCGCTGGACTACTGGGCAGCCAAATTGGATTTGAGGCTGCAACTAGCAGAGTTTGCCCTGGAAAAGCTGTTCTGCCCGGCCAGTAGTGGGGCATCAGAGCGGGTGGTTAGTGTGGCAGGGGCCATAGTCACCCCAAGAAGAACTCGCCTGTCTACCCAAAATGTGGAGAGACTGACCTTTGTCAAGATGAATCAGGCACGGATCAGCCAGGATTTCCCCCCACCAATGCCTGATACATCAAACTAGATCATCCATGGTGCCACACCAACACTTTGACAAAGACAAAAAGACCGGTTTCGTCTGGCTACCTGCCTCAGCTACTATTCTGATGCTGCCACCCGCCTGATGCCAAGTGCTCCTTCTTTCAACCGCCATCTTCAGCTGGTACTCGTATTGCCACCCTCCTCCCCACTCACCGGGTCATCGGGTCACTCTGTGGTCTCCTGATGCTGCTGCCACCTCCTCACTTTGTCACCTTGCCACTCTGTGGCCTCCTAATGCTGCTGCCACGTCTCCACTCTGTCACTGGGTCACTCTGTGGTCTGCTGTCCGAGTGAAGGCTGATGCTCCACAGACAGGATCCATTTTTTGGGGGGTTATTGTTCTGACAGATCAGAGAAAGGGCTAAATAATCAGTGACGTCAACACAAACGTACTGCTGACACCCTCTCCACCATCTGCATCTCATACAGACTCACAGTACTATTTCACTACCACAGCAGACTCCCTATCCGTGTTACTGCAAGGCACAGTGTTCTACACCACTATAAAGGCTCTCTGCAGCCAGGAAATTGCTGTTTTTTTTAACGCGATTCGCCATGAAGAAATTCGTATCGAACCAAATTTTTTCTAAAAAGTTGTAGAACCGACCTAATCTAATTTTTGAAAAATGTGCTTATCTCTAATTATAAAGGTATTGGCTGTCTCAAGGATGCACAAGCCAGTCATCTTCTTTCTACCCTTTACCTTCTGCCTCAATTCTTCTGCAGTGTTCAGCTTCGGATGCCATAGCTGGTGCCTGAGATGGCACACCATCACTATCTAGCTAGCTACTATACAAGTATACTGTTGGCTTTGTTTCCAACCACAACTTCCAGCTCACTCTATAATATGCACAAGGTGTATAACTCCCTCAGAGCCAAACACCTTTCCCACCACCAGTGATGGCCAGTTCGCCGTGTTCGCCCTCGAACACATGCGGGCTGCCATCTTAACTCACAAGTCCGGCAAGGCACAGGTAAGTCCTTGCCTGTGCGCAAGACGGTCTGAAATCAAATGCGGTCACCGGGAGCAGGCAGTTTCAAGAACAGCCCGATGAAGGCCCCCGGCGGCTGTTCTCGGAACTGCCTGCTCCCAGTGACTGCATTTGTTTCAGACCGGCTCGCGCACAGGTAAGGACTTACCTGTGCCTCGCCGGACTTGTGAGTTAAGATGGCAGCTCGCATGTGTTCGCGGGCGAACACGGCAAACTGGCCATCACTGCCCACCACTATTCAACTATGTCAGGGTGTTTTGCACTCCCTTGTGGTATTCCACAATTATGACTTTTCCCAGTATTTTAAGACAACAGAGCACTTGTAACATGTAACATTACATATATAATATGTTGTATCAACATGAATGCAACTAACATGGCAAACGTAACATGTGCAAATTGACGTATTCTTCAGTAATCCAGCATGTTACATAACAGCTCAACTTCTGTGGGTGACTACTGCCACCGGGTGATTAGCAACCATACTTAACTGAAATAATACAGCTTCTCCTTGTTGGGGAGGAGGGGTGCACTTTGCGTCACCCCTCTTTCATACTTCCAGTGGTTTGGAGCAGGAACAGAGTACTGGGTTCTACAAGATAACATCTCAAAATGGAAATTACAGAAATAATTAAAGGGGAAAAATATAATTTCCTATCTGTTAGGTAACTATTGCACTTTTGCTTATATCATGTGCTTGTATGAACCCCTCTTTCTTAAATAAAGAGATTTACAAAATTAAAAAATGTAATTTCTCCTTAGGTAGAATGTGCTGGGTCTGTTGCATAGCATCAATCCAGGAGAACACTGGGTGACAACCACAGATCTGCATAGATCTGTGTGTTAGGCTGTTGTCTCCTCCAGGCTGCTCCCTATCTCTGTTAGGGCTCATGCACAGGATCGTATGTATTTTGGGGTCTTCAAAAAACTGATTCGCAATAAATATGGATGACTTCTGTGTGTATTCCATATTTAGCGGAATGTAACAGCTGACCGTTTATAGAACAGTGCTATCCTTGGTTGTTATGTGGACAATAATAGGACATATGGATATAAGGAAATGGAATGCACTTCCGTTTTTTGTAGACCCATTGAAATGCATGGTTTCGCATATGGTCAGCCAAAAAAAATGGAACGGAAATGCAGCCAGCCAGTCACAGGGGGAACACGTGAGGTGCACGGTGGACCGATGAGGGGCCAAATAATGCAACACACAGTTCATGAGTTTACTCACGGTTAGCAGATAGCCTCCCTGGGCCGGCAGCACAGTGTTGAGGTGGACAGCACGAAATCCTCCGGGACACGCTCTGTGGTAGGAAGCATCAGCCAAGATGGTGGTTGAGGTGCCCTTGATGTTAGGGGTGATTAGGGTGCTTGTTGTGGCTGAGTCCCTTGATGGTTTTTGTTGTGACGCCAATACCGTTAATGGTGGTAGTAATAATGAGGTAGACAGTGGTAAGATGCAACTCACAACTTTTTCTTTGGATGTCTTTTGGTTGCAGTAGTACAATTATGCAGTCTCTAGATGGTACAGAGTTAATTCTGCAAATCCACTGTTTTAGGCTTGTCAGGTCTCGTGGTTTTGGAGCAGTGGGTTAGGTGTACCTGGTTCCTTTAGATGCTTAGGATCCTATTCCTTGTCTTTCCCTACAAGCAAAATATTTTTAGACAGGAAAACCCAAACTCAAAACTGTCCCTTAGAAGGTTGGTGTAGCTGCCTGAAGCTAATAAACCTCCACCATGCAAAGGTGTCTGTGGCCCTCAATAATGGCTCTTATCACCGATAAATTCCTAGGAATGCTTGTTTCTTTTCCAGGGAGGCAAACTCTTCTCCTACTGGTCAGGGATGCAAGTCTATAGTCCAGCTACAGAAGGAAAACGCTCTTCTGCGCCTAACATCTGAGTAACACCTACTAGCGAAGTTGGCTCCACTCACTAATCTGTGTTGCGAAGTCTTCACTCAATCTTTCCTCCCACTAATTTGATCTGACTACTTCAGATCTGCTCTCTTCTCTGACTACATCCTGCCTAATATCTCAACTCAACTAACCTCACTAGGCCTGACCTGGGTATATATAGTACCTGAACTTTATCCCCATCTAGTGGTGGGATGTCTAAATTACACCTCATAGGCCTGTTAACAGGGATTTTACAGATACAGTTATACAAAATCATACATTATAACCTAGTGCTTTTAATAAGGTAAAAAGTGCTTTTTAGCAGTGCCCACACACACGTAGTGGGACGCTGCATACCCCCATGGTAAAATGTAAGTCACCCTCGATGTTGGTATTGTCTGAAGCTGTGGATCTCTAAGCCGTGTCCTGAAATACACCAAATACACTCCACCAAATATACACATGTTAATATAGACAATGCAATGTATTATCATGACTCTTCAATAACCTCCTGTAAATAAAGGGTTATGCACAAAAATACATTCTAGGCAAATATATAAAATATATCACATACATTTTTCTCTTTATGGTAGATGTGTTACGGCCAAAATGGTTATTAGAGAATGATCTCACATAAGGGCAGTAAAGTCCATACCTAAAATGGGGTATAAAACATGTATAAAAACATTTTAAAGTGCAAAAATTTTGTTATAAAACAGTTGAGCACAGAAAAGTCTTTCTGGGTATTTCACTTTAAACGTTGCATTAATAAAGTCCCTTGATAACCTGAAAATGGGGTAAAAAAATGGGTTAAACATGGTAAAACACACATTTATAGTGCAACATTCTTGACGTAGGTGGAGTCCTGGATGGAGTCCTTGCAAAAGAACTTAGAGAGGGGCTCAATACAAAACAGGAAGAGAAGTCCTCTCAAACAAAAGCAGCTCCTGCTACTGATATGACGGCCTACTTAATTGAAGGGAGTTGAGCAGGAAGACACATCCGTCGGAATAGGGCTCTCAGAATCCCAGGAATCAGGGGATCATCCCTCTGGTAGTCCCGCCATTACTTTCTGCTTAGGGGTAGATGGCAAGTTCAATTCCTTTTTCACCTTGTCAAAGATTGGAGGCAGCTCTCTCTTTTCTTTATAAACCAGCCCAACAGTAGGGTCACTCCGAGTCACCGGGTTTAGACTCTCAGTTGCTCTCTGTGCTGAAGAACCAGCAGGCTCCTCTCCATAGTGGGGAACAGCAAACCCCTGGCATTGCTGTACAGCCAACTGTTGAATTAGCATTGCACAGTCCTCTGCAGTAGTATTAAGGTTTTGAGGCTCGGGCCTTTTTCTTCTAACCCTTTCCCTTTGGGGTTTAGGTTTGATGTCAGGATCTCTGTTGACAATGGCAATGACCACAAGGCAGTCCTTCTCTGATCCCATTGCTGTAATAGTTAAAGGCATAAGACTTGGTGCTGCAGCAGTTGGTATTGCGCTGGGACCGGCTGTGGCTGCCGCAGGGGGTCCGCGGAGGTCAGCCTGCACGTTATTCTCTTGCACAGACATGCTGACAACAGGTAGATTACAGTTAGATAGGTTAATTGTGATTTCCAATACTTTTTACTTAGCGTTGCTATGGGCGACCGCTATCTTACGGTGTATGGCCCTTTAAATGTTGATGTTGGCTAAATACAATACTCAGGCAGCGCTTGTTTGAGTTTTTGATGGCGCTCCTGGCTAGCGGTGCTTCGCTCTGAGGTGGCAAGAGTAAATTACAATCTGCGGTAGTTACTTGGGGGCAGACAGGCAATGCGATGCGATCCGGCAGCTTGCCGGCGTAAGTCTCGCGATCCCTTGAGGATGCACACACGTCACACCGTCCTCCCGTGCGCGGCACCTCCTTTTGATGTCGCCACAAGCAGAGGAGGCGGCGCTGCGTTTGCATACAGGGCCGGCCTTTCAGAACCCACACAGTACAGGTAGGATGGGCTTTAACCAGGCAATTTTGCATAAGGGGCGTCACACTGTTTTCCCGCTCTGCAGGGGGTGTCGCCAATCTGTACACAGTGATGGCGCAGTATTATTTTTCAAATCGGAGCTCCGGCGGCCATATTAATTGAACAGTAACAGTCTATTCACTGACAGCAAGCAGTTATAGTGACACAGAAATGTTGGATTTTCTCACTTTTGATACTGCGGTTTTGATGCTGGGGACTATTATAGCACCTCCATAGGCTTTGCAATAAATTTGAACAGTTCTGGGCCCCAAAACAGCGCACAAAAAGCAAGAGTCTCTCAAGCAAATAAAGGGGCTTATTCACATGCGACAGTCTCTCAAATATGGCGAAAGGGTTAATGATCCTGTTCGTGACGCCAATAAAAAGATTATGCAGCCAGTCACAGGGGGAACACGTGAGGTGCACGGTGGACCGATTAGGGGCCAAATAATGCAACACACCATCAGTTTACTAACGGTTAGCAGATAGCCTCCCTGGGCTGGCAGCACAATGTTGAGGTGGACAGCACGAAATCCTCCGGGGAACGCTCTGTGGTAGGAAGCATCAGCCAAGATGGTGGTTGAGGTGCCCTTGATGTTAGGGGTGCTTAGGGTGCTTGTTGCGGCTGAGTCCCTCGATGGTTTTTGTTGTGATGTCAGTACCGTTAATGGTGGTACAACCATTAGTAGTAATAATGAGGTAGACAGTGGTGAAATGCAACTCACAACTTTTACTTTGGATGTCTTTTGGTTGCAGTAGTACAATTATGCAGTCTCTAGATGGTACAGAGTTAATTCTGCAAATCCACTGTTTTAGGCTTGTCAGGTTTTGTGGGTTTGGAGCAGTGGGTTAGATGTACCTGGTTCCTTTAGATTAGGATCCTGTTCCTTGTCTTTCCCTACAAGCTAAATATTTTTATACAGGAAAACTCAACTGTCAGAAGGTTGGTGTAGCTGCCTGAAGCTATAAAACCTCCACCATGCAAAGGTGTCTGTGGCCCTCAATAATGGCTCTTATCACCGATGAATTCCTAGGAAAGCTTGTTTCTTTTCCAGGGAGGCAAACTCTTCTCCTACTGGTCAGGGATGCAAGTCTATAGTCCAGCTACAGAAGGAAAACGCTCTTCTGCGCCTCACATCTGAGTAACACCTCCTAGCGAAGTTGGCTCCACTCACTAATCTGTGTTGCGAAGTCTTCACTCAATCTTCCCTCCCACTGATTTGATCTGACCTCCTCAGATCTGCTCTCTCCTCTGACTACATCCTGCCTAATCTCTCAACTCAACTAACCTCACTAGGCCTGACCTGGTTATATATAGTACCTGAACTTTATCCCCATCTAGTGGTGGGATGTCTAAATTACACCTCATAGGCCTGTTAACAGGGATTTTACAGATACATTCATACAAAATCATACATTACAACCTAGTGCTTTTAATAAGGTAAAAAGTGCTTTTAAGCAGTGCCCACACACACGTAGTGGGACGCTGCAGAAACGGAAAGAAAATATGTTTGTGTGCATTAGTCCTTAGATAACTGACTAATGCTCTCTCCCCCTCCAGGCAATGGACTGGAGTGTTCGCACCGCCTGGGACATGCTGCATGCTGCTGCGCAGCGCACAGTCTCTAGCATCTGCCATGCCTTACATCTGCATCTATGGTTATCCTGCATCAGGAAATGGTCTGTATAATTATGGATGCAGATAACTGAGACCCCTGGTCACACCTTCCTATAGGATGTCTGGGCTAGGCATCATGGGACGTATAGTTAGGAGACGTATAGGGCTTAATAGTTTGGAGATGAAAACATTGGGCACTAAAGCTAGGATCACCTGACCGATCCGAGTAGGGCACTCCTCTACCATGGGCTAACCAACTATATATATATATATATATATATATATATATATATGAACATGGATTCCTTAACATTTGGCTGCAATGTGGAAATGTAGAGTTTGAACAAATGAAGGTTTGAATTTCATGACAGCAATCAGAGATATTGAAAACAAAAACTGATGCTATATAGAAGCTTAGCCTTATTCATTTAGCATGAGCTGGACTACAATACCCAGCCCGGCCAGTAAATGAGAGGGGCCCTCTATTTGACAATCTAATCTCTGACAGCCCTTTTAATGTTCCTTCATCCTGTGCCCCTCATGCCCATTTGTCACTTATCTCACCAGAGATCCACTGAAGCCAAACATCCACGATTAAGGAGACAAATCCGTTCTCGCTTCTCTCACTTGTGTTCATTACTTTTATCTAACCACATGCCATTGCCTCATTAAACTGTAAAAAATACATTTATTTCATAGTACATTTTATAGACGTAAGAGCTTGGTTCTACTGACACAGGTTTCAAAATCTTCTGCTTGCCTTCACTCAGGTATAGATAAAATTCTGTCTTTAGTCACCACTAGGGGGAGCTCATTGACAGTAAAAATCTGTATGGAGTGAGCTCCCCTAGTGGTGGCTACAGATAGTCTATGGCTGAACATCCTGGATTATTCTAACCTGCCTCTGACACCTGATGTCTTTATGAGCAAAAGGTTTCATAGGTTTTGTAAAGGGCTTTTCTGGCATCAAAATATTGATGGTTTATCTTTAAGATAGGTCATCAGTATCAGATAAGTGAGGGTTTAGCTCTGTATGAGGATGGCAATGGACGGGGAAGATGGAGTGCTGCAATGGAATAGATAGCAATGGAGTACAGGTGGGGAGCACAGAGTACTGTAGGTAAGAGGAATGAAACCTAGCAGAAACGGATTCTGTTCTTCCAAGTCCAACAAGACAGAAAGAAAACTGTGAAATCCAAACAGCAAACAGAAAGATGAACTTATAACAACTACAATACAGATAGTATTACTGTGGAACCTCAAATCCTAGGATGCAATTAAACCAAGTCAATGGAATAGGATCCAAAATTCTGGATATCAACATCTGTACAGAACATTCTTTATACCCAGCCAAGTGGCACAAAAACTAAAGGTATTTAAAGGGACACTACCATCAAACTTTTTTTTAATCATGTATTAACAGTATATATATATATATATATATATGTATACAGTACAGACCAAAAGTTTGGACACACCTTCTCATTCAAAGAGTTTTCTTTATTTTCATGACTATGAAAATTGTAGATTCACACTGAAGGCATCAAAACTATGAATTAACACATGTGGAATTATATACATAACAAAAAAGTGTGAAACAACTGAAAATATGTCATATTCTAGGTTCTTCAAAGTAGCCACCTTTTGCTTTGATTACTGCTTTGCACACTCTTGGCATTCTCTTGATGAGCTTCAAGAGGTAGTCCCCTGAAATGGTTTTCACTTCACAGGTGTGCCCTGTCAGGTTTAATAAGTGGGATTTCTTGCCTTATAAATGGGGTTGGGACCATCAGTTGCGTTGTGGAGAAGTCAGGTGGATACTCAGCTGATAGTCCTACTGAATAGACTGTTAGAATTTGTATTATGGCAAGAAAGAAGCAGCTAAGTAAAGAAAAACGAGTGGCCATCATTACTTTAAGAAATGAAGGTTTCAGTCAGCCGAAAAATTGGGAAAACTTTGAAAGTAAGGGCTATTTGACCATGAAGGAGAGTGATAGGGGGCTGCGCCAGACGACCTGGCCTCCACAGTCACCGGACCTGAACCCAATCGAGATGGTTTGGGGTGAGCCGGACCGCAGAGTGAAGGCAAAAGGGCCAACAAGTGCTAAGCATCTCTGGGAACTCCTTCAAGACTGTTGGAAGACCATTTCAGGTGACTACCTCTTGAAGCTCATCAAGAGAATGCCAAGAGTGTCGAAAGCAGTAATCAAACAAAAGGTGGCTACTTTGAAGAACCTAGAATATGACATATTTTCAGTTGTTTCACACTTGTTTGTTATGTATATAATTCCACATGTGTTAATTCATAGTTTTGATGCCTTCATAGTCATGAAAATAAAGAAAACTCTTTGAATGAGAAGGCGTGTCCAAACTTTTGGTCTGTACTGTATATTCTATGTATTTATGCAAAAAATTGGGTAGATGGTTCTCTAGATCCAGTGATTGGCTGAGCTGACCTTTCCCAATGTGTCATGACAGGAAGTGCAAAGCAGCAAGGACCAGGGCAGCTTCGGAATGGCAGGTGATCGGTGGAGGTGAATAAAGCTTGTTATTTTTACCATATTCTAGTCCATTTGAAAAATTCTCCCTGGAAACCCCCTTATGGTGACCTGCCTGGTGATAATAGCTGAATAGAAGTGATCTAGACAATCTTAATTTCCCTTCTGATTTTGGAAAGTCAATTAACAGAAATCTCATCTGTATGGCTGGATTTAGGCTGTGATTCCTGTAATTCAGACTCCTCGCAGGTTTCTAAGTAGCTTTATGACTTCCTTTAATAAAAGCCGAAGCCTAGAATAATTCTTCCATTTCTAGGTGATCTTCTCTCATTTGTCCCTAGCAGCGAGTTCATAACAAAGACATAAAATGATTTTCTACTCTCGTAGCGTCCTGTCCTGTGACAGAAGGCCCATCGGTTACATCGTACGTAACTGTAGTTGTGTCTAAAATGTTGTGGTTGTGTTTAGACTTTCAACTTTATGAACCAGTTGATAAAATGAGACAACTATAAGTTTATGGGTAACTGGTAATTACTGCATCATCATAGGGAACTCAATGTATGGAGACTGTGCCAATAATTCCTGGGGGAAATGTATTATTTACGGTGGTTTTGGTGTCAGTTTTAAGTCTTTCTTTGCTTAGTAAGGTTGCCCCAAATTTATGAAATGTCGCACCTAGTAATAATGTATTTGGCGCAAGTGCAATGTGTGTATGCCTGTGTCTATAAAAGTACATCAGAGGGTTGCCTGACATGGAGATACAACTTAGGGCTCATGCACATGACTGTAGTCCCTCCGAGACATGAGAAAGTCATATGTCCCGGAGCAGCATACATCGCGCACACGGGAGCGCACAGCATCATAGGTTACTATGATATTATGAGTGCAGGACAATAGTCCCTCGGGCGGCCCGATGCGCACAGCATCATAGTAACCTATGATGCTGTGCTCTCCAGTGCGCATTATGTATGCCGCTCCGGGACATATGGCCCGCTCAGGGACCGTATGTCTCGGAGGGCATACGGTCGTGTGCATGAGCCCTTCTTTGTGATTTTTTAAAAAGTCACACATCAGAAATTAAATCGAATATAGCCAGCACCTGCTAGTTACCTGGCGTTGCCCGGAAGGAGCGTGCTCCACGTAGATCAATGAAAAATCCAGCAAGCCGCCAATATGTTGCGAATATTAATCTTCTTTATTGCTCAGTAGATTATTTCTAAATAACGCGTTTCGGCATATAGTCTTCATCAACAGATACATCTCAAATTCACAATGACTCTTCTATATACCCATGAATTAATCAAAGTGACGTCATCCACCCCCTTATGGGCGGGAACAAAAAATAAACCAACCGATTTCTTGGTTTCACTATAGCATGGGAACACAGATAACAGAAGAATTTTCACAATATCGAAAATAGCAGATCAGCGAGTCGATAATGTCTACAATAAAGGAAAAGAAAGAAATTATTTGAATCAAGCAATACGAAAACACACACATAGTCTCATAACCTTACAACCTCATAATCACGATTTAGACCCTTGGGATGCAATGTATCGAGTATGTATCCAAAATCCCTTCTACGAAGTAAACGTTTTTTTATATCTCCTCCTCTCCTTGGTCTCACAACTTGCTCCAAAACCTGAAACCTTAATTGAGATATGGAATGTTTACATTTATCAAAATGGTAAGGCAACTGTAGTAATACATTTTTTGTCCGAATTGTGGACTTATGTTTGCATGTCCTGTCCCTCACCGTTTGCATAGTTTCACCCACATGGGCATTTGATCAAATAGATCAAATTTTTTGACTCACAGGTACAAAAAACCTTCAGTTTTGAAGGCCTTTCCTGTGTGAGAATAACATACCTCAGAACCCTTAATAATATGAGGATATTGAAGACAATGCAGGCACAGAAATGTGCCTTTCTTTATTGTCCTCAATGATCTCAAACTAAATTTTTTTTACCTGTGAGTAAAAAATTTGATCTATTTGATCAAATTCCCATGTGGGCGAAACTATGCAAACGGTGAGGTACAGGATATGCAAACATAAGTCCACAATTCGGACAAAAAATGTATTACTACCGTTGCCTTACCATTTTGATAAATGTAAACATTCCATATCTCCGTTAAGGTTTCAGGTTTTGGTGCAAGTTGTGAGACCAAGGAGAGGAGGCGATATAAAAAAACTTTTACTTCGTAAAGAGGCATTTTGTATACATATGATTGATACATTGCATCCCAAGGGTCTAAATTGCAATTATGAGGTTGTAAGGTTATGAGACTATGTGTATGTTTTCGTATTGCTTGATTCAAATAATTTTTCTTTTCCTTTATTGTAGACATTATCGATTCGCTGATCTGCTATTTTCGATATTGTGAAAATTCTTCTGTTATGTGTGTTCGCATGCTATAGTGAAACCAAGAAATCGGTTGGTTTATTTTTTGTTCCCGTCAATAGGGGGTGGATGATGTCACTTTGATTAATTGATGTGTATATAGAAGAGTCACTGTGAATTTGAGATGTATCTGTTGATGAAGGCTATATGCCGAAACGCGTTATTTAGAAATAATCTACTCTACTGAGCAATAAAGAAGATTAATATTCGCAACATATTGGCGGCTTGCTGGATTTTTCATTGACACATCGGAAATTGGACTTAAAGGTGTTATAAATCCTAACTTACTTTTTACTCCACTTCTAAAAGTGATGAGGATCACCAAATTTTACGAAATTTGACCAAATGTCGCACAAAGGCATCACTCTCGCCACAAAACAGGCGTAGCAGTCTTGATAAATGTCCACCTCTGTGTTTACTCCAGTCACCACATGGAATATATGTTTCTTCGTAAGAACTTTGCATGTGGCACTCAGAGCAAATTTGTCTTATATCTTCTGGGAATTTTTACCTAAATTATTGGGATCAGAGGGGGTCATTTCTTATAAAAAGTTTCAGTAAATGATAGTGGAATACAGGGGTAGGGGGTTAGAACTGGTCACAAACCTAAGTCAATCATCATCCCCTACATCATGGTCTTACATTATCATGGACTTTGATATCTGATGGCTGCAGACAACATCTGCACCTCACGAGGCTCAGATATCACCAGAGTCACATCATCCGCGTAGGCAACATAACTCAGAGGCAAGCAATGGGGGACTGGCACCCCCTGAAAATCACACTCCTGCAGTGACCTCAGGAACGGGTCTATAGCAAACACATACAAAAGTGGACTCAACGGGCAACCCTGCCTCACCCTCGCCTCAACCCTGAACGTGTCACCCAGCCAACCCTTGACAAGAGGAAAGCTCTCTGCCTCTCTATACAAGGTTTTTAGCCAATCAATAAATTGTCCCAGAATACAGTACTTTTACAAAGTGGCCCATAGATACTCATGATCAACTCTGTTGAAGGCTTTAGCCTGGTCAAGACCAACAACATATCTCCCACACTGAAGAGCTTTACATCTCTCAAACATCTCCCTTATCGAGATGACTGCTCCAGAGACGTTCCGCCCTTTTACTGTGCCAAACTGACAGCCTGCCAACAGTGCCCGGGACAAACAGACTAATCTAGAAAACAGGATTTTTGCCAGAATCTTCTTAGCATGATTCAAGAGGGCAATCGGCCTCCAGTTCATTATGTCACTAGGCTCCTTACCTTTAGACAGCAGAATTAACGAGGACACCCTCATGGACGGAGGCATCAGGTGATTTTGTAGACAATTTTTATACACATCCATGAGGATTGGAGCCAAGTGGTCTCTGAACTTCTTATAAAATTCTGCTGTTATACCATCTGAACCTGATGCCTTCTTCAGATGTAATTGATCAATGGCCACTATCAATTCTGCTGTTAAAGGAGAAAGGTCGTACATCATTAGTATCAGGCCCTGGAGTTGCTTCAAGAATTGAGTCATCTTCTCTTTATCCAAAACCTTTGTCTGAAACAAGTCAGCATAGTAAGATCTCACCACCCCCAGGATACCCTCCCGAGATTCCTGCAAAACACCCTGGGAGTCAGTGACTTACTGCTTTTTTCTTCTCTGCTGTTACTTTCTTCCTATTGTGTTTTTTTGCTGCACTGGGACTGCTGACACCATGACTGCTGATACTGGAACTGCTGACAACATGACCGCTGACATTCTGCACATTCATCTTCTTCAAAATAACTTTTGAGATGACTGAGAATTGTTTCCCTGAATAGGTCTTGTAGCTTTGCTTGAGGAACAGCCCTGCCCAGGGAGACTCCTCCCTGGGCTTGCTCCAGACATGAGGAGGGCTACCAACACATGTTCTCACAGCTAGGAGGCAGTATTATAGTCGTTATATTCTTGTACATAGGAGCAGTATTATAGTAGTTATACTCTTGTACATAGGAGCAGTATTATAGTAGTTATATTCTTGTACACAAGAGGCAGTATTATAGTAGTTATATTCTTGTACATAGAGGCAGTATTATAGTAGTTATATTCTTGTACATAGGAGCAGTATTATAGTAGTTATATTCTTGTACAAAAGAGGCAGTATTATAGTAGTTATATTCTTGTACATAGAGGCAGTATTATAGTAGTTATATTCTTGTACATAGGAGCAGTATTATAGTAGTTATATTCTTGTACATAGGAGGCAGTATTATAGTAGTTATATTCTTGTACACAGGAGGCAGTATTATAGTAGTTATATTCTTGTACATAGAGGCAGTATTATAGTAGTTATATTCTTGTACATAGGAGGCAGTATTATAGTAGTTATATTCTTGTACATAGGAGGCAGTATTATAGTAGTTATATTCTTGCACACAGGAGGCAGTATTATAGTAGTTATATTCTTGTACATAGGAGGCAGTATTATAGTAGTTATATTCTTGTACATAGGAGGCAGTATTATAGTAGTTATATTCTTGTACATAGGAGCAGTATTATAGTAGTTATATTCTTGTACATAGGAGGCAGTATTATAGTAGTTATATTCTTGTACATAGGAGCAGTATTATAGTAGTTATATTCTTGTACATAGGAGCAGTATTATAGTAGTTATATTCTTGTACATAGGGGCAGTATTATAGTAGTTATATTCTTAACCAAATCTCTTTTTATTGAGATAGCAAATAGTTAGAAAGTGCCACAGTACAGCATACGCCATACGCAGATGGCATCAGAATAGTGCAATCAAATATAACAATAGTCAAACAAATGAGGGGGGAAATAAACACACATAGACAAACAGGACAACGGACAGGAATAAAGAAATTACATACAAGAAGAAGGGAGGAAGGGAGAGGGAGGGGGGGGGGTGGTAGGTTCAATAATGGCGGTGTCGGTCAGATCATGACAGGGTCGTTCAAGACGCCGGGTGGCGATAGGCTTTCCAGGGACTCCATATGTCCAGAAAACGAGGGCGAGTGTGAGATTCCCAGTGAGCCAGTTCTTCAAAACGACATATCTGATCCACTTTCTCTTGCCACATCAGCAGCTTAGGTGCAGAGTCGTTCTTCCACAACAGAGGGACCAGCAGGCGGGCAGCAGTTAGAAGTAACGTTGGTAGGTTGTTCTTAGAAGGGGTGAGGGACATATTGGGGCACCAAAGCAGGACTAATTGCGCATCTAAACTTATAGGGGAGCCGTAAATGTGCCCGATTAGGCTCTCAATCTGTGTCCAGAAGGGACGGATTAGACTGCAGGACCACCATATGTGAGACAGGGACCCCTTCTCTGTTCCACACCTCCAGCACTGATCGGGTATTTCGTGATTAAGATTATGGAGGAATTCAGGTGTTTTGTACCAACGTGTAAGTAGCTTAAAGGAATTTTCCTATATTTTGATACAACGACTGAATCCGTGAGAATTGGAGAGGATAAATGCTTTTTCGGGTTCTGAGAGTCGGTACGAGAGCTCCTTCTCCCAGGCCACTAAAAAGGATAGTACTGGGGGTGTGGAAGAGAGTAACTCCTTGTAGAGAGTTGACAAGGGCTTCTTCGGGGGGATCGGCATATCTAGTTTCTTTTCCAGCCAGGTAGATTCTTCCGTGCAGAAGGGAGGGAGTTTCAACATCGCAATATCTTTGCAAAAGGCAGCAAAAGCCAGGAAGGATTGCTTCTGAACCTCAGGTAAGGCCCGAATCGTGTCCCATGCCAAGTCCCCAGTCGCAGATACAACCTCCTGTAGTGTGTGATTAGATAACTGATACCAAACACCTGAAGGGGCAGTGGTCTCAGGGTGAACTAAGTTTTGTAATAAGTGCAAAGGGAGGTGGGGGCTTGGGAATCTCAGATCTTTAGATCTATAGAGTTTAGCCCATTCAACGAGCATGCCCTTCCAAATGGGGGAGGCAAAGGAATGTGAGGGCGTACAACTATGGACCCCCCACAGGACGAGAGTGTCTTTATATGTAACTAGGCCACGTTCTAGAGCTGTGCATAGGTTCGGGGGGCTTCGGGAAAGAAGAGAAAAGCACCTATTCAGGTGCGTGGCAGTGTAATACAGGTGGACATTGGGAAGGCCGAAGCCACCAAACCTTTTTTCCCTCGTCAATGTGGAATAAGCGATCCTAGATGGTTTGTTCGTCCAGAGGAAAAGGGAGAATCTCCGACGCAACTCTGTAAAGTACGAGCGTGGGAGCCATATGGGCAACGTCTGTAACAGGTATAGGAGTTTGGGGACAATGAAGGTCTTGAGATAATTCTTCCTGCCTATCCAGGAGATGAAGGGAAGTTTAACAGACTGTAGATGGGATTTTATGGAGTTGAGCATAGGGGTGTAATTAAGGCTGTAAAGGTCATTCAGATTCGCAGAGATGTGAATCCCCAAAAATGTGATGTCCCGAGCGGCCCAAGTGAAGGGGGTGGAGCGTTTAAGCGACGCAACAAGAGCGGGTTTACAGGTGACATTCAGGGCAAGGGATTTGCTATAGTTGATCTTGAAATTGGAGACCCAACCAAATTCTTCAAATATAGAGTGTAGCCGGGGGAAGGATGTCTCAGGGTTGGTGGTCATAATAAGGAGGTCGTCTGCAAATGCAGCCGTGAGGTGAGTGTGGGAGGCTTTCTGGAGACCCTTAATATCGGGATCTTGCCTGATTTTGCACAGGAGAGTTTCCATGACTATCACGAATAGCGAGGGGGAGAGAGGGCAACCCTGCCTAGTGCCATTAGTAATGGCAAAGGCGGGTGAAAGAGTGCCGTTGACTTTGACCCTGGCAGAGGGGGCCGAGTATAGAGAGAGAATCGCTGAAATAAGTTGGTCAGGAAAGCCAAATTTCGACACAGCCAGTGACATATACTGCCAGCTCACTCTGTCAAAAGCTTTCTCTGCATCAGTGCTCAGCAGAGCTAGCGGAGTAGAGGTGGACCGTGCCCAGTTCATGAGATGAAGGAGGCGAACAGTATTCTCATTGCCCTGTCTGCCAGAGACAAAGCCAACTTGTTCTTTGTGAATAACATCCGGGAGAACTTTTTGAATCCGTTGAGCCAGGATCTTAGCCCACAATTTAATGTCCGTGTTTAGTAGGGAGATAGGGCGGTAGCTGCCACATTGCAACGGGTCTTTATTCTCCTTATGAATAATGGTGATGTGGGCTGTGAGTGACTGGGCAGGGAGGTGGCCACCACCCAGGAGATAATTACATAGGGAGCTAAATTGAGGAGCTAGAACAGATTTAAAAGTTTTATAATAAGAGATGGTGAAACCGTCAGGGCCAGGACTACGACCGGAGGGGATAGTGGCTAGAACTTTCAGGACTTCTGGGCCGGAGATGGGAGCTAATAGTTGGGAGGACTGATCCAGGGATATAGAGGGAAGCTGAAGGGAGGAGAGGAACTTATTCGAGGCATCCGCGATGGAACAGGGAGATGATCCAGGAGGAGCCGGGAGGTTGTAAAGGTCTTCGTAAAAGGCACAAAATGCTTTGGCTATGTCAGGGGTGGATTTAAGATGGTTGCCTGCAGCATCTTTGATTGCCGGAATGAAGGAGTCAGAAAATTGTTGTTTAGTTAGCGCAGCCATAAGCTTGTTCCCTCTGTCGCCATGTGCGTAGGACTTAAAGCGCGCACGAAGGAGTAACTTAGCCGAGGAAACGTTCAACATATCTTTTAATTGAGACCGCGCGACCGAAAGCTCCTCCGCAAGGCTTAACGCTTGGGATTGCTTATGGCTGAGCTCGAGAGTGGCGATACGGGATAGGAGGGTGGACATGGCCTGGGCTCTTTGTTTTTTAAGATGGGAGCCGAGAGCGATAAGCTCACCATGGATCACAGCCTTGTGGGTTTCCCAGATTACAGCCGGGGAGGGAGGGGAGGGACCTGCGGTGTTATTACTGAAGAACTCCTGGAGGGAGGTGGCTATTTTCTCAGATGACACCTGGTCCTGGATGATGGTTTCATTGAGACGCCAGTTCCATTCCTGTGTAGGGAGAGTGGACAGCGAGACTGTAAGAAAGACGGGGGCATGGTCCGACAACGTGATGTTGCCTATCCGGGTGCTCACAATTTGTTTGACATGCTCAGAGGAGAGAAAGACATAGTCTAATCTGTGGTGTGAGGACTTGGCATGGGAGTAGAACGAGTAGTCACGACCCGTGGGGTTCAGGGCACGCCAGGTGTCAATAACACCTAGTTTACGCAGAGCCACCTTCAGGCGTCTAAGACGTACGTGAGTGATAGCCGATTTCCCCGAGGAGGAGTCCAGGAGTGGGTCTAGGGTCACATTAAAATCTCCCCCCAGGATTACCATACCCTGTTTGAATGCAGCCAGCGCAGAGAGGGTCTGAACCAGCCATGCAACCTGTCCCCTATTAGGCGCGTAAATATTGGCCAGTGTAACCGGTGTGCCCGCTATAGAGCCCTTCACAAATAAGTACCGGCCATCAGGATCCGAGGAGGAGGCTGCAACCGCAAAGGGTACTTGCTTGTGAATGGCAATACTGACACCCCGGCTAGCGGAGGTCTGTGCGCTGTGGAACCACTGATTGAACCTTTTGGAAGGAAGATTGGGAATCTTACCTGCCCGGAAATGTGTTTCTTGAAAAAAAGGCGATTGAGACTTTGTCTTTTTGTAGTAAGGAAATCACCTGGGATCTTTTGCACGGCTCGTTCAGGCCCCGGACATTAAGGGAGGAAACTATAAAAGAAGCCATTTTAAGTCAGTAGGAAAGCACAGAGCAATCATAATCTGAGCGAACCAAGAAAAAGCATTAGGATGGGATAAGAGGACACAAAAGGGGAGACACATGAGGGCAAAAGAAGGTAGACAATAAGGCAAACAGTAAATCATAATCACATAATGCAGAACTAAGAGCTCCACGGAGCGCCTGGGAATCAGAGGATCCTTTCTCATCACGGACTGGTGCCGGGATCCAGCAGGCGGGGGGTCTCGTAGAGCTGGGAGAGGCCAAGAAAAGGCCATCAGGTAACAAGGAAGTCAATGAGGGAAACATCGGCAAACAAATCCCCTGTGCAGAGGGGGTGGGAGGGGAGAGGTAGATAACATTCAGGAAGGGGAAGACCTCAGGGAAGTAAACAAAGGCCTGGATACATCCAGAAAGGCCTTGTCAAAAAACTAGACGGCTCCGATGCATGTCCTGAACAGTATAACAGGAGAAATCTGTAACCTTCGGAGGTCCACTTCAGGGGAACACCGGAACTGTGGCCGGCAGAAAATGGTGATCATCTTAGCAGAGAGGCTTCAGCGATGAGGAGAGCGTCCCGCAGCAGCGGAGGCCTGAGAACTCTGACTGGGTCGGGATTTCTTCCCGGCAGGCACAAGCGACCAGGTGTCTGCAGTCGGAGGTGAGGGTATAGGATCTCCCTGGTCTGCCGGCATCCAGGACGGGATTTCAATCGGAGCAATACCCAGTGGGACCCAGGCCCCGGATAAGTCCTGAGGCGTGCGTATGGTGATCTGCCTTCCGTTTTTGATGACGGCCAAGCCAAAGGGGTGTAACCAGCGAAACTGGGTCCCGGAGGATTTAAGAACTTCAAGAAGCGGACGCAAAATACGTCTCTTTGCCAGCGTGGAAGGTGCCAAGTCCTGAAAGAACTGCAGCTGCGAGCCTTCATATTCCAGGCGGTCTGCCTCTCTACTGGCTTTCAATAGAGCCGCAGTGTCCACAAAACTGAGGATACCGCAGACAACATCTCTCGGAGGGTCTGAAGCCTTTGGCTTGGGACGAAGAGCGCGGTGTATGCGTTCAATGACAATATTTGCTGCTCTTTCTGGATTTAAAAGATTTGCGAATATTTCTTTCGCGATTTTTTCTAGAACTTCCGATGCAAATATTTCAGGGAGGCCGCGGATGCGAATATTACGTCTGCGGTTGCGATTCTCCTGATCTTCGATTCGCAGGAGGGCATCGTTAAGAAGATCTTTATGCGAACCAAGGGTGGAGCAGGTTTCCTCACCGAAGCGAATAATCGCATCTTGCGAGTTTTCCAGCGCAGCGACTCTTTGGCCAATGGATCGGAGATCGGTCTTTATTTCAGCCAAGTCCTGCTTCAGGGGAGCCAGCGCAGAATCCAGAATTTCGCGAAGGATCGCTTTCGAAAGGTTTGTTCCCCGCTTCCGATTTTTATACTCGGAAGCATCCGAAATACTTCCCGCTTCCGAAAATTCATCCGCATCAGAATGAAGAGAAGGAGCCGGCGCCATCTTAGGCGTCCCTGCAGCGGTGCCCTTGGCAGCTTTCCTCAGGAATTGCTCCATGTCAGGCTGTTTGGAGCGGCTCACAGGTGGGTCGGTAGGTTCCCTGGGGCGATCTCTCCCCACTTTGCCCATATTGAGCTTCTGAAAGGTGCTATAAAAGGGGGTTTGTGCCAGTTAGGATGAGGAGCTCAGTCACCAGCAGCCATGCAGCTCAGCGGCCAAACTCCGCCCCCCCATAGTAGTTATATTCTTGTACATAGGGGCAGTATTATAGTAGTTATATTCTTGTACATAGAAGCAGTATCATAGTAGTTATATTCTCGTACATAGGAGGCAGTATTATAGTAGTTATATTCCTGTACATAGGAGCAGTATTATAGTAGTTATATTCTTGTACATAGGAGCAGTATTATAGTAGTTATATTCTTGAACATAGGAGGCAGTATTATAGTAGTTATATTCTTGAACATAGGAGGCAGTATTATAGTAGTTATATTCTTGAACATAGGAGGCAGTATTATAGTAGTTATATTCCTGTACATAGGAGCAGTATTATAGTAGTTATATTCTTGAACATAGGAGGCAGTATTATAGTAGTTATATTCCTGTACATAGGAGCAGTATTATAGTAGTTATATTCTTGTACATAGGAGCAGTATTATAGTAGTTATATTCTTGTACAGAGGAGGCAGTATTATAGTAGTTATATTCCTGTACATAGGAGCAGTATTATAGTAGTTATATTCTTGTACATAGGAGCAGTATTATAGTAGTTATATTCTTGTACATAGGAGGCAGTATTATAGTAGTTATATTCTTATACATAGGATGCAGTATTATAGTAGTTATATTCTTGTACATAGGAGCAGTATTATAGTAGTTATATTCTTGTACATAGGAGCAGTATTATAGTAGTTATATTCTTGTACATAGAAGCAGTATCATAGTAGTTAAATTATTGTACATAGAAGCAGTATTATAGTAGTTATATTCTTGTACATAGGAGGCAGTATTATAGTAGTTATATTCTTGTACATAGGAGGCAGTATTATAGTAGTTATATTCCTGTACATAGGAGCAGTATTATAGTAGTTATATTCTTGTACATAGGAGCAGTATTATAGTAGTTATATTCTTGTATATAGGAGCAGTATTATAGTAGTTATATTCTTCTACATAGGAGCAGTATTATAGTAGTTATATTCCTGTACATAGGAGGCAGTATTATAGTAGTTATATTCTTGTTCATAGGAGCAGTATTATAGTAGTTATATTCTTGTACATAGGAGGCAGTATTATAGTAGTTATATTATTGTATATTGGGACAGAATTTTAGTAGTTATTTTCTTTTACATTAACACCAGAATTTTCTTTATTATGATATGTGCATTAGATTTACATGACAAAAGTAATGTATCTCAATGTGTTTTAGGTTCATGAAACTTAAACTTTGGAAGAAATGAAATTGTGAGATCCAGAACTGGAGAATTTATATATCTTATAAAGTGGTTAAAATGTTTTTTTTTTCTTTTTGTTCTTAGTTTTATAAGACATTCTGTCAATTTCTCAGTGTGGAGCTGTATAAATGCCACTATGTATTAAATGGCACATAGATTTACTGATAGTCATCTGAGTTTTATTTGTCTGTGTTCACGCATCCTAAATTGGAAATTAGCTTTTATATTGAGGTGGTGTGGTCGCCTCTTCCATCATTAGACGAGACAGTTATCGGGTGGAGGAGAACTGAAACCTGTCAATTTATTTCAATAACCAGCCTTTTTTAGACCAGCATAAGAAATCAATAAAACGCTATAAATCTTGGCCTTTTACTGGAGGTCTGACTAAATCTGAGACAATATTTATTGCCAGCTCCACAGGTAACCCGTTTACCAGCCATAAAAACACAATCAAATGAAATAAAACTGTAGAGATTTTTATATTCCCTGTTCTGAAATGTCTCCTTGGTTTTGTACAGACCTTCATGGTCCAAAAATATGTATTTCTCCAAGTTTAAAAGTAGCTGACCTTGTAAGAGCGTCAAAAATGTATGCGTTGTCTCACACACACGAGCCTGGCATCTATATGGGTTGACTCTTTACATTGGCGTACAGAGTCACAATGTTTCCTCAGTTTAAACCATTGGCCACATTAAGTCCTGCCCCATGGGGCCCCCATGTGCATACATTGTGCCCCCTCACAGTAGTAATGTCCACATTGTGCCCCCTCATAGTAGTTATGCCCACATTGTCCCTTCACAGTACCGATGCCCACATTGTGCCCCCTCACAGTAGTAATCCCCACATTGTGCCCCGTCACAGTAGTAATGCCCACATTGTGCCCCCTCACAGTAGTAATGCCCACATTGTGCCTTCTTACAGTAGTAATGCCCAGATTGTGCCCCCTCACAGTAGTTGCCCACATTGTCCCTTCACAGTACCGATGCCCATATTGTGCCCCCTCACAGTAGTAATGCCCACATTGTGCCCCCTCACAGTAGTAATGCCCACATTGTGCCCCCTCACAGTAGTAATGCCCACAGTGTGCCCTCTCACAGTAGTAATGCCCACATTGTGCCCCTTCACAATAGTAATGCCCACATTGTTCCCCCTCACAGTAGTAATGCCCACATTATGCCCCCTCACAGTAGTAATGCCCACATTATGCCCCTTTCAGTAGTACCCCCTTCAGCTGCATTAATAAAGTAAAAATATATATTTTTAAAAAATTATTAGGGAGTGGAAAAAAGGCTTTAGGCATCTTGAAATCTTCTTTCTCCATCTGCCATCAGGGGTTGATTGAACCTCCACACACAGATGTTTGGACGTTCTTGTCCAAAATCATAAGGTTTAGCTGCCGTTAATCTATAGGTATGGCCACCCTAAGAAACCTCCCCGTTCTTTACCCTTAATCACCGTCAAGTACGTCCCATGCCCAGCTTCTGGGATGATGAGTGCAAATTTTCTTCCAGTATTTGTTGATACATTACTGCATTCATATTGCCATCAATTCTGACCAAATTTCCTGTGCCTTTTGTAGCTCACACATCCCTAAAACATCAACGATCTCCCACCATGTTTGTACACAGTAGGAATTGTCTACCTTTCATCATAGGCCTTGTTGACTCCTCTCCAAATGTAGCGTTTATGGTTGTGTCCAAACAGTTCAATTTTAGTCTCAACACTCCAAATGACTTTGGCCCAGAAGGTTTGAGGCTTGTCTCTGTGCTGTTTGGCATATTGTAAGCGGGATACTTTGTGGCATTTGCGTAGTAATAGCTTTCTTCTGGCAACTTGACCATGCAACCCATCTTTCTTCGAGTGCCTCCATATTGTGCATTTTGAAACAGCCACACCACATTCTTTCAGAGAGTCCTGTATTTCACCTGGTGGGTTTTTCCTTGCATCCTGAACAATTTTCCTGGCAGTTGTGGCTGAAAGTTTAGTTGGTCTACCTGACCGTGGTTTGGTTTCAACAGAACCCCTACTTTTCCACTTCTTAATTAGAGTTTGAACACTGCTGATTGGCATTCTCAAGTCCTTTGGTATTTTCTTACATCCCTTTCCTGTTTTTTAGAATTCAACTACCTTTTCCCGTAGATCCTTTGACAATTCTTTTGTTTACTTACATAGGTAAGTTGGTGGCATCCGACAGCTGACTTCACAAACCCCCATGTTGTATACAAATTAGGGTGCTCCCTTTGTCACCTTTGGCCCTCAAGAAGTGGAATTGCTATAGGGCCCCACAAGGGCCCCCAGCTCTGCCATAATGAAGTGCCTATTACAAGAACCCCTAATGAATATGTTCCCAATTATAACAATATCATCCCGCCAGATATCGACTTCTTTAATAGCATCATATTTGTTCACTGGTCGTCTTCATCTCGTCAACACAGATCTGAATCCCGAGCAGCGTCCTCCTCTCCATTCATGACCTACTTTCCCAGTAGTTTTATTTTAGTTTTACCCATTAACATTTCACTAACCAGAAGATGTCAATGTCAGAGAGTCAGGAGCAGAAATGAAGCAGCGATGGCGAGGAAATCGAAGGAGAAATTCAGCCCAATTGTAAATGACTCATAATGAGCCTATAAATGATAAATCAAGCAGAATATAGCAATCCTATATCCAGGAGGAGCGGCACACTTATTTTAATTGTTTATTGGGCCAATTAAATGCAATGTTTCCATAGAGGAATATGAGTTAATTGGGAAGATCCATCACTGGGATTCATATGTTGTATTAGTAGATTACGTGTCATTATCGCCCAAGGAACACAGTGTGAAGAATGTAGCATGAAGACGTCTTCAACGACATCACAGAGCAATAAAGATCATTTCCCCATAAAATATAATGAAATACAACCTGTATATAAATGTTATTGAGTCGTCCATAATTTTTTAGGAGTAAAATACTCTTTTACAGTGAATGATGAGATATGATAATTTTTACAGAAGGAACCTTTGAAGGAGAGGACATTTTAGTGAAGTGGCAGATTTGGGTTATTGACTAGTGTTGATCGCGAATATTATAATTGCGAATTTTTATCGCGAATATCGGCACTTTGAAAATTTGCGAAGATGTAGAATATAGTGTTATATATTCGTAATCGCTGCAAAATCTTTGTCAGAGCTTAGCAGCATCCCTAGCAACTAATAAGAAGGCTGCCGACCCCTTACTATATAAGAACCTCCCCAGCAGCCCTTGTATGCAGTACATTGCAGATCTGAGAGAGAGAGCAGTGTCATTGCTGTGCTCTGTGCTTTCATCTGGATCCTATTCCTTATCCAATTACATTAGATAGTTAGTTAGCTCATATATATAATACAGATAGTGGGAGATAGTCAGTGTAGGTTATATCCTGATATAGTGTAGCTGTAGGTTCCAGTGCAGGGTGTTAGGTAGTGTGATAGGGATTACTGTTTCTTTGCTGTCCATACATACATGCTACAGACATAGTGCTGTTATGTCACAACAATACTTAGTGCACCAATCACTAATATCTACTCAGACCTGATGAAATTTGAAGTTGCATGTATTGCGCAAAAAATATGCGCATCATTAGTGCCAATTTGCGCAATCACGAACATAATGACTGGAGATCACGAATTCTAGAATTCGCTAATTTATTGTGAATATTACGTGAAAAATTTGTGAAATATCGCGAAAAACCGAATATTGCCTATGCCGCTCATCACTATTATTGACCAGTATTAAACCCTTTTCTACTCTAGATCATCAATGATGCTGATTTTAACATCTTGCCCACTCTCGACTTCCATAGAAGCTGTCATTAGCCCTTTTGCAATTCTAGACTCCCAGAGAAGCTGTCTTTCCAACTCTAGACCACTAGAGATGCTAGTATTAACCTCTTTCCTACTTCAGACCACCAGGGATGCTGGCATTATGCCCTTCCCTACTCTAGACCACCATAAATACTGTAATGTTGTATATTGTCCTGATAAAGGGGGCTCTCCGCCCCTGAAACGCGTTGACTGAAAATTAAAAAAAGTATTGTGTTACCAATACCTACCTGTCTCTGACTCCTGCGGACAGCGCCATCAAAAAGGTTTATTCTATTTCTTCTTCTGCAAATGATACCTCTCCCCGACGATTGCTTCCAAGGCACGGGGCTGGAACCTAGGCAGCAGCGCAGGCACCCCGCATGCTAATCGGGCAAATCAGCACAAGCTACATATAGGTGTTGTGACTCATCACAACGCCATCCGGTAAGAGTTTTCTCTTACCTCTTTTACTAATTATCTTACTATACCACACATGAGGCGCTGCCTCCTATCTCTCTTTTATCTTACCATAAATACTGGTATTCATCTCTCCCTACTTTATACCAACACCATCAGAGATACTTCTATTAGCCTCTCTCCTAATCTAAACCACCAAGGATGATGGTGATAACCATTTTTCTACTCTGGACAACCAGGGATGGTAGTTTTCAATTAATTCCTTATTCTAGACCACCAAGGATGCTGGTTTTAACCAGTTTCTTACTTTAGACTACCAAGGATGACCCTATTAACCCCTTCTTCTAGATCATCAAGTATGCTGTTTTGAACTCCTTTTCTATCCTAGTCCACTATGTATGCTAGAATAAATCCTTTCCTATTTTAGACTACAAGAGATTCTGGTGATAACCCCTCCCATACTCTAGACTACTGGGAATACTATTATTAACTTATCCCCTACTCTGGACCACCTGGGATGAAGGCAATAACTACCAGTAGTAGAAAGGAAGAAAAATAGGACCTTTTCCCAGCGCTGATGCAGCAGACGTGGGGGAACAGATTAGTATCGGTAAAACAGTAACAATTCTTTATTCCAATTGACCTGGAATAAAGAATTGTTACTGTTTTACCGATACTAATCTGGTCCTATGTCTTCTGCATCAGCGCTGGGAAAAGGTCTTATTTTATTTCCTTTCTACTACTGTTTCTCATCCCTGAAACTGCTGCAGCGGTAAGGGTAGAGACCTTAGCAGCAGAGCAGATCCCCCGCAAGCTGGACGGGAAAATACCAGCAAGGCAAAATAAAGTTCTTGTGACTCATCACAACATCATATGGTAAGCACAACTTATTATCTATTTGCGACTTTGTGGCAAACGGCAACACACACGAGGCGCTGCCTCCTGTCTCTTTTTCTCTCCTATATACATTTTACTACCAGGAGACACTAAAACACCAGGCATATTGTCATTGACCTCTTCATCCTTTATAGATCACAGAATAAAATGTATTAATCCATAAGCCACTCTAGACTGCAAGTGATTGCATGATTAACTCACAGCCCTACTAGCCCATAACCCTTAAAGGATATATAAACCTTCCGGGACAATTTTGTTTTATGATTGCATTTTACTCATTTTGGACTAAAAATAATTTTTTTCAATTGGTCTTTATTCAAAATATTGAAAAAGGGTTAACTGTCTAGCTGTGTGAATGGTACTTTCACTTTTTGACAGTCATGTAATAACCCTTATCTCTAAACTGCTAAAGGGTCATAAACATTTATTTAAGCCACATTCTTAACAATAAGATAAGAATTGAGCTTTATTTAGTATTTATAAAGGTCAGAGATAAGGAACCCGTCAGCTCCCTGCCTGACGAAGCACAGAGAAAATACAGATCCTGCTAGTAGATAAACTCAAAGCTGTGCAGGGAAAATAGCTCATCATTTTTTAATAAAGATCAATTAAAAAAATATATTTTTTGCTCAAATTAGTACAATTCAATAATAAAAAAAATTGCCACCAACGGTGTACATAGCCTTTACGCACAGTCACTTTAGAGGTCGTAGTCAGAGTATTCAGATGGCACAGTAAGTCTTTTCAGAGGTGCATCTAGCCTTTCTGCTGCCTAAAGTGAAAACTGAAATGATGCCCCCCCCCCCCCCCCCCCCCCCCGCATGCCAAATTCTAAACCTAACCCCTTCCCTCCAGCCTTACAGTTGAAGGCATACTTGGAGAATATTACATATAGTGCTGCAAAACATACTGGTTAACATAGCGATGCTGTTGAATATGCAGAGATGAACGCTTCCACAATGAGAGCCTAAGGCCTTTCTGCTGCCCCCCACTTGTCCGTACCTGGTGCTGCCTGAGGCAATCGCCTCACCTGGCCTCATTGGTGGAGCACCCCTGAGACTTTTATACAATCTTCCTCCTTTTCTTCCTGCTACTCCACAATTTATATTTATACCCTCACCAAAAGAGGAAGACCCAAGACCAGGGTCTCAGAAATTCTATGGTCAGCCCTGAGTGCAAGATATGGAAAACTGAGAAGAGTTTCTTGCATTCAGAACTACTGAGTTATTTTTTGTTTATGACTAGATGCATAAGCTTGCACACGGGGTGTGCTGGGTGTGCCTGGGCACACCCTAATCAGGCCGACTTGAGGTTCTATCACCTCCGTGCTGCACTGCCGTCTCGTTTGTAAGTAGGGCCGGGAAGTGCTGAAAGCGCTATACTCACCTCTTCCTGGTCCTCGGCACTCCACTGTGAAGGCTGCGCACAGTGTGAGGCAGCTCTGTGACCTCACACTGTGCGCGCCCACAGAGCAGACTGTACAAGAGGATTACTGAGCACAGGCAGTGAGGAGCGGCGGCGGCCGGAGCAGGAAAGGTACATTTTTTAAAATTTTATTTGGGGGCTGATGGAGGCACTGGGGGCTGAAGAGGGGCACTGGGGGCTAATATGAGCCACTGGGGGACTGAAGAGAGGCTGCTGGGGGCTGAATATGGGCACTGGGGGGCTGAAGAAGGGCATTAGGGGCTGATATGAGGCATTGGGGGCTGATCTGAGGCACTGGGGGCTGAAGAGAGGCTGATGGGGGGCTGATATGAGGAACTGGGGGGGCTGAAAAGAGAGTGCTGGGGGGCTGAAGAGAGGCTGCTGGGGGGCTAAAGAGAGGCTGCTGGGGGATGAAGAGGGCACTGGGGGGCTGAAGAGGGGCATTGGGGGCTGATATGAGGCACTGGGGGCTTATATGAGGCACTGGGGCTCTTATCTGAGGTCTGATTTGGGGTCTGAGCTGAGGTCTGATTGGGGTCTTATTAACATTGGAGGTCTTATTGGGTCTGTCAGCTGAGGTCTGATTAACATTGGGGGTCTGATTGGTGGTCTGACTTCAGTTGTAATGAAAAATATTTTTTTCTTATTGTCCCCCTCTAAAACCTAGGTGCGTCTTATGGGTCGGAGCGTCTTATAGGGCGACAAATACAGTAAGTTTAAAAATGATTTCTTCTTCCTTCATTATATTGATAGTGCGGGTTTGTATGTATGTATATTTGTGTATATATATATGTGTGTGTGTATATAATATATACATACACAAGTGCGTGGCGTGTGTGTTTGTGCTTTAGGGTGCACACCCCAATGCAATAGGCTGCGCACGCCTATGACTAGAAGATAACTTAAATCACATTTCTTGAGGAGACTTGATGTGTATCTGTGAGAAGGCATTAAAGGGCACTATGCATATGACTCAGTGTAGTTGCAACACTGAGACAGGCATCTTTGGTGCATCTTCCAACAGTCACACCAAAGTCTCAATCCAACAGAATTAAATGGGGACCAAGGCAGCCATGTGGCAGTTGTGCAATTTCCCCCCATACATATTTATTGTCATTTTACTGAAACAAAACCAGTACAAACTCAGCTCAGCTACAAAAATGTCCACGTTTTTCTGCTTCACTTTTAGAAAAGAAAAAAAGCACAATATAGAAAAGTTTTACGACTGCAAATTAATACAAAATCCAAATAACTGGCCGATACCACACCATTTATGTAAAGATACGGGGACGTTCGCACTTATTCACACTTCTCTGCTGTTCTTTAGCACTTTTTTATATTCTGCCTCCGACAAAATGAAAGCCTTCGCCATAACAAGAGAGAATGGGCACGTTTCCGGGCGAGGGTCCGTAATTATACATGAAGATATGACAGCCATTATTGTGCAAATTGAATCAGCTGGGAACCTGATGAAATGATTACAGGGGAATGATAGGACGCGGGTGTCACGCTGAGGACTTCGCAGACTTTACTTTTTTTTTGCGGCTCATTTTTGTGTTTGTGTAAGTGAAGCGCCTCTGAGCGATCAAAGCGTCGCAGCAATCAAAGGGTAGAGCGAGGGCGAACCAATCCAGTCCCTGTCACCATTCCTCGGCTGTAAAATATTGCAAGTCGACTCTCTGAGACAGGATTAAATTAGACTTTTAGAATGTATTTAGTATCATGTCATGACCTGCTGAAGGTGCACGGGGGGGGCGCTCGCTTCAGGAAAACTGGCGACAAAGTTATCGGGTTGAATAAAAAATGGCAGTCCTGTTAGATATGGTCAGCAAGGAATTTGCCACTTTTAAAAAAGGGGCGAGTGTTCGATTTAACTTAAAGAGCATATGTCAGCAGGAACAACCCTATCAAACCCTGTACCTGTCTTCTGAACATCGGTTGCAGCGTTCCCAAGAAATAAAGTCTTCAGTGCACTGGAAAGGTTCGGTGCACAGCGAGGCTATACAATTCTTTTTACATCCCCATATTCTGACCCCATAACTTTTTCATAGTTACGTCTACTGCGCTGTGCCAGGGCTCATTTTTTGCGGGACGATCTGTAGTAATAATACCATTTTGGAGTGTTTGTGACTTTTTGATCATATTTTATTACATTTGTTTTGTAAGTGAAGTGATGAAAAAATTGTGAACCGACCATTCTGATCTTTTTTTCCCATTATCCTATTTGCCGTATGGGATAAATAATTCTATATTTTAATAGTGCGGCCATTCTCGGATGTGGCAATGCACATGATGTTTATATTTTTTATTGTTTATGTTTTATTTGTATGTTTCTACAAAAAATCCCTTTTTTTTTTTTTTACTTTTTTTTTACTTTTTTTTAGCCCCTCTAGGAGGCTACAATACTGACTAGTTAGATTTTTATTTTTTTTGCTTATACTACCTCATCGCTGCATGAGGGAGCCAGTCCTAACCTGGAATGGTGCTCTTCCGAGTTTATCGCCATTTAGATGCCCTGGCCATTTTTGACCACGGCACCTAAAGGGTTAAATGTCTGTGATCGGCATTGTTGATGGTCACAGAGTCCTGCCGACTATGGCGTCTGCTGCACATGGGAGAGGGCGCCATGTTTAAAAACCCTTCCAGTGCCGTACATGTATGGCGCTGGGAGCCTATGGGTTAAAGGGACATTACAGTTAGAACAAGTTATCTCCTATGCATTAACTGTTAGAATGGTGGGGGTCTGACCACTGGAACCCCCACCGATCACATCTCTATGGGACTGCCAGAGGTAGGCAAGTGCTGTGCTCCCCTATCTCCGGCAGTCCCATAGACATTGACCTGAACGGTGGTGCCTATGCTCAACCATTGCTCCATTTAATCGGTAGCCATGGGACCTCTACCCACTGGTTGGCCCCCCACCAATCTAGTGGACAATGAATAACTTGCTCTAATTGGAATGCCCCTTTAATCCCTTCCTGCACTGCACTGTCAATTAGTGGGATGTACTATCATAGAAAGGCACGGGTTCAGGAGCAGTCATCAGCGAGGGTTGTCACCAGGAGCGGTCATCAGCGAGGGTTGTCACCAGGAGCGGTCATCAGCGAGGGTTTCATCTGGTATACAGGTACTGAAATGGGAACACCATTTAACCCCCTTACATGTCACAGTCAGTGCTGATTGCAGCACTAAAGTGGTTCTACAGAGGTAGGTGTAATGAGCTGCAATATGAGTATTGCATGGTATTATGTAAGTGATCAAATTTGTATGTTTAGGTCCCTTAGTGGGACTTAAAAACATAATTATTAAAAAGTTCTAAAACATAAAAAATAAAAAAAATTCTTCCTTTGCAAATCATCCCAGAAATATTGATGAAAACATTTGAGGGTGGAATGGTCCAAAATTCCTCCTCAACGTTGTGCAAATCTTCTTTGCGGCGTCAGAGAAGGTTTGCTTGGAGGTGTTGGCTGCTAATGGGGGGCTCTACAGGTCACTCAGTGGGCTCAATAAAAGGCACGAAAGCGACAGTCCACTGTGTTATTAGCTTAGTTACATTGTGACTATCATTGTGACTTAGTTACCAACCACATTTTATAAGTAGCCAGGGCAGAAAATCCAGGTTTTTCCAGAGGGTTCACTTACTTTTTCTTGTATGTTGGGTTTTGGAGCTCCGATCACTATAAAGATCTATCATGACATTAATGAGCATAGAATTTAGGACCTTGAAACACAATTAAAAAGCTACTGCACATGGAACGATGTTAGGGGCTCGCCTCCAGTCTTCCTCTTATTAACCTCAATTCTCAGGTTTGTCAAAGTTCCAGGCAAAATGGCGACAGGGACAGTTTTTGACTTTTTATGCCTCGGTGACCACAGAATTTCCCTTATGTCACCTGCAGCGCAGGGCAGTGGTGCGATGCCCAGCAGACAGCTCCTCAAATCTCAGCTTCCCGGACCCAGGAGAGTGACCGGGGGGATATTGTGTTTTGGAGTGGAGTTCCACTTTAAGAAGCCAATATTAGCTTTACCGCCCTAGTAAGTGGATATTGCTTTTCTAAAGGGCCGCGCATTAATTACAACCCATTGATCCGACCTTAGAATGAAAATATTGATTCTATATAATCAGGCAGAACGACATCGTCAGAATCAGAAACGGATTAAGAAGAGAATAGCGTCCGACTCTTCGCCGAAAACCAGGAACGTAATTCAATTATCTTAAATGTGAGCTGGGGGGACGGGAATTAGCTGAGAATTAGTGATATCACTGGGGGGGGGGAGCGGAGCTGCTATGTGGAGCTAGTCGACTTCGGTACCAGTAAAGGGGACACAGTAGAAAGCGGAGGGGGGATATTATTGCTTTGGCTGCAAAACCTGGAAAGGAAAGAGTTAAAATAATACGTTCATGAGATCAGCAATCTGAATGGAAAATTCCGCAACTTTCAAATATCCTTTTGTGTGTCAATCCCTTGCCGTTTTGTAGGATCTCTGCTTGCTGTCAGTGATTGAGAACACTTTGCTTCACCTGCAAAGACTGAAAACCTGCGCAGACCTAATATGTCTCAAAGCTGAAGGTTTGTTACAATTGAATCCAGGGGAGGTCTCTGCGGGCTATTAAACCATCTGGACTCTAGACGGAGATATTTTACTAGAACCGATACATTGTAACAAAGGAAAGGGGTGAGGTTCTCACAGGTCTGGACTGGATACAATTATAGCAAAGGAGAGTGGAGATATCATAGGATAGGGCCACATAGCAAAAGTTAGCGTGCCCCTCCCCCAGGAAAAATTCTGCCGAATTTACAAAAATTTTTTCCTTTCGTCCACTTTGCCAGACGAATTAGAGGAACAGGTGCTTTAAAAATTGGGAGCACACTCTAAACCCTGTATTTCCTAATGTTTTTACAGCAGAAGACTGGTCTACATGCATTGATCTACCATCCTCAATAGAGATCAATGTGTCCTGCTGATAAACATGGCTGACGGCATACACCACAAGGGGGAGCTCAGTACATAGAAATGTATACAGTTACCATTGACCCAGATGGAAGCTGTAAAATCTCCTTGCACTGAACTCCCCCTAGTGGTTACTGTCGGAAAATTCTATTTACCAGGAAGCAGAAGGAGTTGAGCTTCAGGACCCCACACACCACAGGCCCCGTAGTATTTGTGTGGTTTGACACCATGGTAAGTATGGCAAGTATAGGTACAGGAGCTCGAGTTCTGGGGCAACCACCATTTCCATGCATTAGCCAGACCATTAACCCCTTATTATCCAATCTCAGCCTTTATAAAGCCGTGTCTTTGTTTTTTTACATTTTTCATCCACGCATTCCAAGAGCATAAATTGTTTATTCATTGACGTAGCCATATAAGGGCTTGTATTTTTTACTTTTTTTTTTTAAAGACACTATTTTGGGGTGCATATTCATTTACTTTTTTTAACTCTTACTGGTAGAAATGGAAAAAGAAGCAATACTGCAATAGTTTTTTTTTATGTGCTAACTTTATTGTGTTGGTCGGTGAGATTACATTGATACCAAATTTTTACAGTTTTACTACCTTTCCACAATAAAAAAAAACTTTAAAAATCATTTATTTTTGTGTTGCCATATTCTAACACCCAAAATGTTTTTATTTTTCTGTAGGAGGAACCGTGTGAGCGTACCATATCAGGCACTAATGACCTTTTGATCACTTCCTTTTTACATTCATTATGCAGGTTAAAAAAAATATATAGAAAGTTCAGGTAAAGCATTTTATCTTTATTTTTTTCCAGAGGAAATGTTATTTTTATTTTTTCATTTTTTATTTTTATTTTTTTATTTCACATTTGATTAAACTTATTTGTATTCAGTCCCAATCCTAGACCATGCAATTACTTGCATAAAACTCTGAAATACTCCTGTAGTGCATGGTATTATGTCTGTCAGCATAACGTTGCCGAGCATCCCATTAAGCCCTACCTTAAATTTTGGAGGGGGGGAAAAACAACTATTTTATTTATTTTTTCATAATTGTATTTTACTAAAATCCCTTTGTTTCAATTGCTCTATATATATACAGTACAGACCAAAAGTTTGGACACACCTTCTCATTCAGAGTTTTCTTTATTTTCATGACTATGAAAATTGTAGATTCACACTGAAGGCATCAAAACTATGAATTAACACATGTGGAATTATATACATAACAAAAAAGTGTGAAACAACTGAAAATATGTCATATTCTAGGTTCTTCAAAGTAGCCACCTTTTGCTTTGATTACTGCTTTGCACACTCTTGGCATTCTCTTGATGAGCTTCAAGAGGTAGTCACCTGAAATGGTCTTCACTTCACAGGTGTGCCCTGTCAGGTTTAATAAGTGGGATTTCTTGCCTTATAAATGGGGTTGGGACCATCAGTTGCGTTGTGGAGAAGTCAGGTGGATACACAGCTGATAGTCCAACTGAATAGACTGTTAGAATTTGTATTATGGCAAGAAAAAAGCAGCTAAGTAAAGAAAAACGAGTGGCCATCATTACTTTAAGAAATGAAGGTCAGTCAGTCCGAAAAATTGGGAAAACTTTAAAAGTGTCCCCAAGTGCAGTCACAAAAACCATCAAGCGCTACAAAGAAACTGGCTCACATGCAGAGCACCCCAGGAAAGGAAGACCAAGAGTCACCTCTGCTGCAGAGGATAAGTTCATCCGAGTCACCAGCCTCAGTAATCGCAGGTTAACAGCAGCTCAGATTAGAGACCAGGTCAATGCCACACAGAGTTCTAGCAGCAGACACATCTCTAGAACAACTGTTAAGAGGAGACTGTGTGAATCAGGCCTTCATGGTAGAATATCTGCTAGGAAACCACTGCTAAGGACAGGCAACAAGCAGAAGAGACTTGTTTGGGCTAAAGAACACAAGGAATGGACATTAGACCAGTGGAAATCTGTGCTTTGGTCTGATGAGTCCAAACTTGAGATCTTTGGTTCCAACCACCGTGTCTTTGTGCGACGCAGAAAAGGTGAACGGATGGACTCTACATGCCTGGTTCCCACCGTGAAGCATGGAGGAGGAGGTGTGATGGTGTGGGGGTGCTTTGCTGGTGACACTGTTGGGGATTTATTCAAAATTGAAGGCATACTGAACCAGCATGGCTACCAAAGCACCTTGCAGCGGCATGCTATTCCATCCGGTTTGTGTTTAGTTGGACCATCATTTATTTTTCAACAGGACAATGACCCCAAACACACCTCCAGGCTGTGTAAGGGCTATTTGACCATGAAGGAGAGTGATGGGGTGCTGCGCCAGATGACCTGGCCTCCACAGTCACCGGACCTGAACCCAATCGAGATGGTTTGGGGTGAGCTGGAACGCAGAGTGAAGGCAAAAGGGTCAACTAGTGCTAAGCATCTCTGGGAACTCCTTCAAGACTGTTGGAAGACCATTTCAGGTGACTACCTCTTGAAGCTCATCAAGAGAATGCCAAGAGTGTGCAAAGCAGTAATCAAAGCAAAAGGTGGCTACTTTGAAGAACCTAGAATATGACATATTTTCAGTTGTTTCACACTTTTTTGTCATGTATATAATTCCACATGTGTTAATTCATAGTTTTGATGCCTTCAGTGTGAATCTACAAATTTCATAGTCATGAAAATAAAGAAAACTCTTTGAATGAGAAGGTGTGTCCAAACTTTTGGTCTGTACTGTGTGTATATATATATATATATATATATATATATATATATACACTCACCTAAAGAATTATTAGGAACACCTGTTCTATTTCTCATTAATGCGATTATCTAGTCAACCAATCACATGGCAGTTGCTTCAATGCATGTAGGGTTGTGGTCCTGGTCAAGAAAATCTCTTGAACTCAAAACTGAATGTCAGAATGGGAAAGAAAGGTGATTTAAGCAATTTTGAGCGTGGCATGGTTGTTGGTGCCAGACGGGCCGGTCTGAGTATTTCACAGTCTGCTCAGTTACTGGGATTTTCACGCACAACCATTTCTAGGGTTTACAAAGAATGGTGTGAAAAGGGAAAAACATCCAGTATGCGGCAGTCCTGTGGGCGAAAATGCCTTGTTGATGCTAGAGGTCAGAGGAGAACGGGCCGACTGATTCAAGCTGATAGAAGAGCAACGTTGACTGAAATAACCACTCGTTACAACCGAGGTATGCAGCAAAGCATTTGTGAAGCCACAACACGCACAACCTTGAGGCGGATGGGCTACAACAGCAGAAGACCCCACCGGGTACCACTCATCTCCACTACAAATAGGAAAAAGAGGCTACAATTTGCACGAGCTCACCAAAATTGGACTGTTGAAGACTGGAAAAATGTTGCCTGGTCTGATGAGTCTCGATTTCTGTTGAGACATTAAAATGGTAGAGTCCGAATTTGGCGTAAACAGAATGAGAATATGTATCCATCATGCCTTGTTACCACTGTGCAGGCTGGTGGTGGTGGTGTAATGGTGTGGGGGATGTCTTCTGGGCACACTTTAGGCCCCTTAGTGCCAATTGGCCATCGTTTAAATGCCACAGGCTACCTGAGCATTGTTTCTGACCATGTCCATCCCTTCATGACCACCATGTACCCATCCTCTGATGGCTACTTCCAGCAGGATAATGCACCATGTCACAAAGCTCGAATCATTTCAAATTGGTTTCTTAAACATGACAATGAGTTCACTGTACTAAAATGGCCCCCACAGTCACCAGATCTCAACCCAATAGAGCATCTTTGGGATGTGGTGGAACGGGAGCTTCGTGCCCTGGATGTGCATCCCTCAAATCTCCATCAACTGCAAGATGTTATCCTATCAATATGGGCCAACATTTCTAAAGAATGCTATCAGCACCTTGTTGAATCAATGCCACGTAGAATTAAGGCAGTTCTGAAGGCAAAAGGGGGTCCAACACCGTATTAGTATGGTGTTCCTAATAATTCTTTAGGTGAGTGTATATATATAATATATATATACACACTGTATATATATGTTTATATATGCTCTGATGGCTGGATCTGTAGCTCTTATCTCAGAATTTCTGACAGCTCATAAACATTCGTTTAAGCCTTATTATTCTTATCAGGTTGATAAGAATGTATCTATAATAAGTGCTTATAAGCTGTCAGGAGTTCAGAGATAAGGGCTAACAAACAACCATCAGAACAGCAACATGACGGGACTCAGTGTAAGGGTCCATTCACACATCCGCAAAATGGGTCCGCATCCGTTCCACAATTTTGCAGAATGGGTGCGGACCCAATTATTTCCAATGGGGCCGCAAAAGATGTGTGCTGTCTGCATCCGCACTTACATTCCGCAGCCCCGCAAAAAAATAGAACATGTCCTATTCTTGTCCGCAGACACGGACAAGAAAAGGCATTTCTATTATAGTGCCGGCAATGTGCGGTCCACAAAATGCGGAACGCACATGGCCTGTGTCCGTGTTTTGCGGATCCGCAATTTGCGGACCGCAAACCAGACCCTAATACAGAGAGTGACAGTCTGCATTGAAACTTCAAAACTGCTGAAATTTTTTAATAAAGATCAATTGAAAAAATTATATTTAGACCAAATTGAGTAAGATATAACGATATAAAACTTGCCCTGAAGGTGTCCTTAAACAAGGAAATGGGGAATCAAAGGACCATTGATAGGCCCCTGTCTGCCATAGCAATTAGGGATTGTGTCACTGGGGGCGTGAATGGCTGCGGAGGGACCTGCCTCCCTCTGTAACCATCTGTGTTTAACTAATGCTTTATCCTAATTCAGTCATCATGTTTTTCATGAAGTCACCGTAACATAGGGGTTCAACAGATGAAGCAGAGCTCACTTTGCTATTTGACATATTAAAATAGATGGATTTCCAAAGGACTACAGTTTAACCATTAAACCGCAGTAATAGAGAAAAACACCTATTACCTAAGGAAAATAGAAAACTCAGCTCTGCTTCATCGGCACATCCCTTACCTTACATGGACTTCAAGGCAAGCAACACTAATAAACATCTCAGTCTTATAATTTACTTAAGATGAAAGGTGGATTGTGTTACATTGTATCAGTTTTATCATGCAGGGATAATTATCTTCCCCCCAGTGTAGGTGACAATTTATATCCATTAACTAATATTCCAGAATCTTCAAAGGCACCATTGTACATGATAGGTATGTGCTGTACACGGAGAGATAATGTGCAGGGAGAAAATATATTCTTTATATACCGCCACCACCTACAGCATCAGTGTGCTATACCGTACTGTACCTCCAAATCATAACCAAAAATCTCATCAATAATCATTAGCAATGTGTGCAGAGAACTACAGCATGCAGCACACAACTGCACCACTAAACATACTGCCACATGACCATACTCTGACCCTCCGGAAGTATATTAGTAATTATAGTGTACTTCAATATATGTATCACTACTACAGGGTGGGCCATTTATATGGATACACCTTAATAAAATGGGAATGGTTGGTGATATTAACTTCCTGTTTGTGGCACATTAGTTGATGTGAGGGGGGAAACTTTTCAAGATGGGTGGTGACCATGGCGGCCATTTTGAAGTCGGCCATTTTGAATCCAACTTTTGTTTTTGCAATAGAAAGAGGGTCATGTGACACATCAAACGTATTGGGAATTTCACAAGAAAAACAATGGTGTGCTTGGTTTTAACGTAACTTTATTCTTTCATGAGTTATTTACAAGTTTCTGACCACTTATAAAATGTGTTCAATGTGCTGCCCATTGTGTTGGATTGTCAATGCATATGCTGTGAAGATACGAGATGTGCAGCACCTGAAACTACGGATACTGGAAGCCTGTGCTAGCATTTCTCTTGCGGTGTTGCTATCAGTGTGTGAAGAGTGGGAGAAGAGGGTTGCATTGACAATCCAACACAATGGGCAGCACATTGAACAGATTTTATAAGTGGTCAGAGACTTGTAAATAACTCATAAAAGAATAAATGTTACGTTAAAACCAAGCACATTGTTTTTCTTGTGAAATTCCCAATAAATTTGATGTGTCACATGACCCTCTTCCAATTGCAAAAACAAAAGTTGGATTCAAAATGGCCGAATTCAAAATGTCCGCCATGGTCACCACCTATCTTGAAAAGTTTCCCCCCTCACATATACTAATGTGCCACAAACAGGAAGTTAATATCACCAACCATTCCCATTTTATTAAGGTGTATCCATATAAATGGCCCACCCTGTAGTTATTTTCCAGTACATAGGAGGCAGACTTAGGACTCATGCACACGGATCATGCACACGGTCGGTGCCCGTGCATTGCGGACCACAATATGCAGTCCGCAGCAAGGGCCGGGCCAGCACACGTGTGCATGAGCCTTTGTAGTAGATAAATTCTTGTACATAGGAGGCAGTATTATAGTAGTTTTTTTTCCTGTACATAGGAGCAGTATTATAGTAGTTATACTCTTGTACATAGGAGCAGTATTATTGTAGTTATATTCTTGTACATAGGAGCAGTATTATAGTAGTTATATTCTTGTACATAGGAGCAGTATTATAGTAGTTATATTCTTGTACATAGGAGCAGTATTATAGTAATTATATTCTTGTACATAGGAGCAGTATTATAGTAGTTATATTCTTGTACATAGGGGGCAGTGTTATAGTAGTTATTTTTCTTGTACATAGGAGCAGCATTATAGTAGTTATATTATTGTACATAGGAGGCAGTATTATAGTAGTTATATTCTTGTACATAGGAGCAGTATTATAGTAGTTATATTCTTGTACATAGGAGCAGTATTATAGTAGTTATATTCTTGTACATAGGAGCAGTATTATAGTAGTTATATACTTGTACATAGGAGCAGTATTATAGTAGTTATACTCTTGTACATAGGAGCAGTATTATAGTAGTTATATTCTTGTACATAGGAGCAGTATTATAGTAGTTATATACTTGTACATAGGAGCAGTATTATAGTAGTTACATTCTTGTACATAGGAGGCAGTATTATAGTAGTTATATACTTGTACATAGGAGCAGTATTATAGTAGTTATATTCTTGTATATGGGAGGCAGTATTATAGTAACATAGTATATAAGGCCAAAAAAATACATATGTCCATCCAGTTCGGCCTGTTATCCTGCCAGTTGATCCAGAGGAAGGCAAAAAAACTGTGAATGCAGAAGCCAATTTATCCCACTTAAGGGGGAAAAAATTCAGGCAATCAGAATAACTCCCTGGATCAGCGACCCCTCTCTAGTAGCTATAGCCTGTAATATTATTACGCTCCAGAAATACATCCAGGCCCCTCTTGAATTCCTTTATTGTACTCACCATCACCACCTCCTCAGGCAGAGAGCTCCATAGTCTTACTGCTCTTACCGTAAAGAATCCTCTTCTATGTTTGTGTACAAACCTTCTTTCCTCCAGACGCAGAGGATGTCCCCTCGTCACAGTCACCGTCCTGGGGATACATAGATGATGGGAGTGATCTCTGTACTGACCCCTGATATATTTATATATAGTTATTAAATCTCTACCCTCAGTTGTCTTTTTTCTAAAGTGAATAACCCTAATTTTGATAATCTTTCAGGGTACCGTAGTTGCCCCATTCCAGTTATTACTTTAGTTGCCCTCCTCTGGACCCTCTCCAGCTCTGCTATGTCTGCCTTGTTCACAGGAGCCCAGAACTGTACACAGTCCTCCATGTGTGATCTGACTAATGATTTGTAAAGTGGTAGGACTATGTTCTCATCACCGGCATCTATGCCCCTTTTGATGCAACCCATTATCTTATTGGCCTTGGCAGCAGCTGCCTGACACTGGTTTTTGCAGCTTAGTTTGCTGTTTATTAAAATTCCTAGATCCTTTTCCATGTCAGTGTTACCGAGTGTTTTACAATTTAGTATGTAAGGGTGACTTGCATTATTCTTTCCCATGTGCATAACCTTACACATCAGTGTTAAACCTCATCTGCCACTTCTCTGCCCAAGCCCCCAATCTATCCAGATCCATCTGTAGTAGTATACTGTCCTCTGTAGTATATATACAGTATACTGTCCTCTGTAGTATATATACAGTATACTGTCCTCTGTAGTATATATACAGTATACTGTCCTCTGTAGTATATATACAGTATACTGTCCTCTTCAGTGTTCATTTATTTACACAGTTTTGTCATCTGCAAAAATTGATATTTTACTATGCAAGCCTTCTACAAGATAATTAATAAACATATTGAAGAGAATAGGGCCCAATACTGACCCCTGAGGTACCCCACTAGTGACAGTGACCCAATCTGAGTGTGTACCGTTAATAACCACCCTCTGTTTTCTATCCCTCAGCCAGTTACTTACCCACATACAGACGTTTTCTCCCAGTCCGAGCATTCTCCTTTTATATACCAACCATTCATGCGGTACAGAGTCAAATGCTTTGGAGAAGTCCAGATATACGACATCCATTGATTCACTAGTAGTTATATTCCTGTATATAGGAGCAGTATTATAGTAGTTATATTCTTGTACATAGGAGGCAGTATTATAGTAGTTATATTCCTGTATATAGGAGCAGTATTATAGTAGTTATATTCTTGTACATAGGAGGCAGTATTATAGTAGTTATATTCTTGTACATAGGAGCAGTATTATAGTAGTTATATTCCTGTACATAGGAGGCAGTATTATAGTAGTTATATTTCTGTATAGAGGAGACAGTATTATAGTAGTTATATTTTTGTACATAGGAGGCAATATTATAGTAGTTATATTCTTGTATATAGGAGGCAATATTATAGTAGTTATATTCTTGTACATAGGAGGCAGTATTATAGTAGTTATATTCTTGTACATGGGAGCAGTATTATAGTAGTTATATTCCTGTACATAGGAGGCAGTATTATAGTAGTTATATTCTTGTACATAGGAGGCAGTATTATAGTAGTTATATTCTTGTACATAGGAGGCAGTATTATAGTAGTTATATTCTTGTACATAGGGAGCAGTATTATAGTAGTTATATTCTTGTACATAGGAGCAGTATTATAGTAGTTATATTCTTGTACATAGGAGGCAGTATTATAGTAGTTATATTCTTGTACATAGGAGGCAATATTATAGTAGTTATATTCTTGTACATAGGAGCAGTATTATAGTAGTTATATTCTTGTACATAGGAGCAGTATTATAGTAGTTATATTCTTGTACAGAGGAGCAGTATTATAGTAGTTATATTCTTGTACATAGGAGGCAGTATTATAGTAGTTATAGTCTTGTACATAGGAGCAGTATTATAGTAGTTATATTCTTGTACATAGGAGCAGTATTATAGTAGTTATATTCTTAATCAAATTTCTCTTTATTTGAGAAAGATACACAGTCATGTAGAGAGTCATTCATCTTGTGTCCAGACGCAGCTGGAAAAGTGCATAGTCAGCAAACACAATATATTCAAGATGATTGCAAACACGACTTCAAATAATAAAGTGACATATGTAAACAAATATCTGACGAAGGAGGGCTATAACAAGACAAAGGAAGGTGGATTGGGAGAGATAGAGGGGAGGGGGAGAGTTGGATGTCAATCAAAATCTTAAGTCAAGACATGTCTAAGCCTAGAATTTGCGATATAGCTTCCAAGGAGACCATAGTTTTACAAAAACTGCTCTAGAGTCATTTTCCCAGTGGGCTAATTCTTCAAACCGGTATAGTTGGTCCATTTTTTCCGTCCACATCAAGAACGAAGGGGCTGATTCATTTTTCCATAAAAGAGGGATCAGCAGTCGAGCTGCTGTAATAAGCATGGTTGGTAGGTTATACTTTGATGGAGTGAGCGTGCTATTTGGGCACCAGAGCAGCAGGAGTTTTGCATCTAAGGTAATCTGGATGTTACATATCTTGTTTATAGCTGCCCCTACTTCAACCCAGAACAGTTTTATTTTCTCGCAGCTCCACCAAATATGAGACAAAGAGCCAATGTCTCCACCGCACCTCCAGCAGCCGTTTGGGATAGCGGGATTGAGCTTGTGAAGGAATTCCGGCGTCTTATACCATCTTGTAAGTAATTTATAAGAGTTTGCCTGGATTTTAATACAACGGTTGAAACCATGTGAGTGTGTGAGGATGAACGCTTTTTCAGGTTCTGACAGAGTCAGAGACAGCTCCTTCTCCCAAGCTGCAAGGAACCACAGATCTGGAGGTGCGGAGGAGAGTAACTCCCTGTAGAACGTGGAGAGAGGTTTCTTGGGGCAAAGGGCGGAAGCGATTTTCCCTTCCAACCAAGAGGGATCAACCGTGGGCCTGGGCAGAGATTTCAAAAGCGCCAAGTCTTTCTTAAAAGCCATAAGCGATAGGAAAGAGGCTCCTTGAACCCTCGGGATTTCATATATTTTACTCCAATTTAAGGCACCTGCTACAGTTATGATGTCTTTCAGTTTGAAGTTGGCTAGTATAGCCCATATTCCTGTTGCATCAGAGGTGGCAGGGTGTACATATGCCTGCAGCAGATCTAAGGGGAGACTCAAGCTTGGGAACCTAAGGGTAGAGGACCCATATAGTTTGGTCCATTCCAGTAACAGACCCTTCCATAGGGGCGAGGTAAACTTATTATTAGCAGTACATTTGCGTAAGCCCCAAAGAACTAACTTGTCCCTATATGAGAGCAGATAACACTCCAGTCGGGAGACAAGGCCGAGAGGGCGCCAGGTGATGAGGCTCAAAGCTCTGTTCAGCATCGATGCTTTGTAGTAAAGGTATATGTCGGGTAGGCCGAAGCCTCCCAACCTCCTCTCCCGAGTGAGAGTGGCATAAGCCAGTCTAGGGGACCCTCCAGACCAAACAAAGGTTGAGATGACCCTGCGGACCTCCACAAAGAAGGAATGGGGTAGCCAGATAGGGAGTGTTTGGATGAGGTACAGCAGTCTGGGGACAATAAAAGCTTTAATGAAGTTTTTCCGCCCAATCCAAGAGATAAACGGAAGTTTTAGAGCTTGTAAGTGTGATCTAATGGATTTCAGCAGAGGTACATAATTTAACTCGAAAAGATCTTCTGGTTTTGCTGAGATATGTGTACCCAGAAAAGGGATTGACTTAGCGGCCCATGAAAAAGCAGCGATACCTTTAAGCGTATCCACGGTAGCGGATGGGCAAGAAATATTCAGGGCTTGTGACTTAGTATAATTGATCTTAAAATTTGAGACCGCTCCATATTCCTCAAAAAGGGCTTGAAGTCTGGGGAAAGAAGTTAGAGGGTTGGACGTTATGACCAAAAGGTCGTCTGCAAAAGCAGCCGTCAGATGGGTATGCGACCCCAAGGTGATCCCCTTAATGTCCGGATCTTGCCTGATCCTGACCAGCAGGGTCTCCATGACAATAACAAAGAGGGCAGGTGAGAGTGGGCACCCCTGCCTCGTCCCATTAGTAATGGGAAAAGCTGGAGAGAGTGTTCCATTAATCCGTATTCTGGCAGAGGGGAGCGAATAGAGTGAGAAAATGGATTGGATGAACTGGTCCGGAAGGCCAAACTTCGACAGTGCTCGAGACATGAATTGCCAACTGATCCTGTCAAAGGCCTTCTCTGCGTCTGTACTGAGAAGAGCTAAGGGTATTGATTGCTGGCGAGCATGCGTGATCAATTGTATGACACAACCGTATTTTCGCTCCCCTGCCTGCCAGAGACGAACCCCACCTGCTCCTCGTTGATAATGCCAGGGAGAACCGACTGAATTCGTTGAGCCAAGATTTTGGCCCACCACTTCACATCCGTATTTAGAAGCGAAATAGGGCGGTAACTCCCGCAATTTAGGGGATCCTTATTTTCCTTGTGGATTACCGTGATATGGGCTGAAAGCGATTGGGGAGGGAGGGAACCCCCTTGGAGTAAGTAGTTACATAAGGTATTAAAATGGGGAATTAGGGTCTGCTTAAAGGATTTGTAGTAAAAGATGGTAAAACCATCAGGGCCTGGGCTTTTCCCCGAGGGTATGGAGGAGAGAACTTTAGAAATTTCATAGTCTGTGATAGGAGACAGGAGCTGGGCTGACTGAGCTGGGGTAATAGTAGGTAACCGGAGGGAGGAGAGGAATTTCTCTGTCGCTTCCCCTAATTGAGCTGGTGACATATGATCCAGTGTTTTAAGGTTGTACAGGTCCCTATAGAAGGCACAGAAGGTCTTAGCTATGTCTGGGGTCCCTTTATGAAGGACGCTTTTGTCATCTTTAACTGCCGCAATAAAGGAGTCAGTTCTTTGTTTCTTCACTAAAGCGGACATTAGTCTATTCCCTTTGTCACCGTGCGCATACGAACGGAATTTAGCTCTAAGTAAAAGCTTAGCTGAGGTGACGTTTAGCAGGTTCTTGAGCTTAGTACGGGCTTCTGAAAGCTCTGAGGCACAGCTAAGGGCCTGGGAGGATTTGTGCGTCAGCTCTAGAGCCTGAATCTGGGAGAGAAGTGTCGCCACAGCCTGATTCCGTTGTCTTTTAATATGGGCACCTAAAGCTATCAATTCGCCTCTCAGGACCGCCTTATGGGTTTCCCAAATAATAGCAGGGGAGGGAGCGTCAGGGCCTGTAGTATTAGATGTGAAGAAATCCTTTATGATAGAAGATAATTTAGCAGCATGGGAGGGGTCTGAGATAATAGTCTCATTAATACGCCAATTCCATTCCCTCTTTGGGAGGTCCCGCAGGGACATGTTCAGAAATACCGGAGCATGGTCAGACAGGGTGATGTTCCCTATGTGGGAATTGATAACTCTGTTAGCCCAGGATTTGGATAAGAATAAATAGTCTAATCTATGGTAAGATAGTTTAGCAGCTGAATAAAAGGAAAAATCCCTACCAGTAGGGTTAGTGGTGCGCCATATATCTAGAACTCCTAGTCTCTGCAGGGCTAACTTAAGGCGCCGCAAACGGGTATGTGTGATGGCAGACTTCCCATTAGAAGCGTCTAGAGCAGGATCAAGGGTAGCATTAAAATCGCCTCCTAGAATAACCATTCCCTCCTTAAAGGAGGATAGTAGACCAAGGGTCTGAACGAGCCAAGCAACCTGCCCTCTGTTGGGGGCATATACAGTTGCCAGGGTAACAGGTGTGTCAGCAATAGCGCCCTTAACAAACAGGTAACGACCCTCAGGGTCTGCAGATACGGCAGAATGCGTAAAGGGGAGCTGCTTGTGGATCGCTATGCTGACACCCCTGCTAGCCGAACTATACGTGCTGTGGAACCACTGAGAAAACCGTTTGGGGGGCAATTTGGGGGTCTTACCCTCTCGGAAGTGGGTTTCCTGGAAGAATGCTATAGACACTTTATCCCTCTGTAAAAGGGCCGGGATTTGGGACCGTTTGCAAGGCTCGTTCATTCCCCGGGCGTTAAAGGATGAGATCACAATAGACGACATTCTGAAACAGAAAACGGACATTCAGCATTTGAATATGCAATACATGACATATATGACATCTGATGGTGGATGGGGGGGGGGAGGGGAGACACAAGAGGCAAGGAGGGGAGATAAACAAATAAGACATTAAACAATAGCACAAATATATTCTGCATATAAAGCTCTACTGAGCACCCGACTACACGACCCTTTCTCATTTCGGCTACCAGCCGGGGTCTGTCAGGTGGGGGGTCCCGCAGAGCTACAGAAGGCCAAATACTGGCCATCTCACACGGAAAAGGGGGTAACCCAAAGGTAAGACCGGGTGAACCCTTGCATATTAGAAAGAAGAGCAGGGAACATGCAAGGTACAGAAGCTCATTTGAATCAGACCATAACTGCACTCTGAGACAGTATACTCCGCAACAGGCGGCCATGACTGGCCTGAAATCAGGCCGAAAGCCCTCAGGGAACAGGTAAGGTACAGAACCTAACAGCAATCAGACTATAACTGCAGTCTCAGACATTATTTTCGGCAACAAGCGGACATGACAGCTCATAATCAGGCCTAAAGCCCTCATAGGACATAAAAGCATCTGCCAACTTCACCCTCATGCAGTCAGTCCCAGGAACTTCTCTTGGAACAGGAACAGAATAGAAAACTCCACAAGCATCTTCTGTGCTCAGGTAGGAGGGTGAGCAGACTTTTCAGCCCGAGCCCTGGGAGACCTTTTGTTGTAGACAGGGCGCCATTCAGCCGCCTGGGGTGGCGGGAGAGGTGGATCCTCCATGTCGGCCGGCATCCACGACGGGATTTCAATCGGGCTTAATCCCAGCTGAGCCCAACTGGTACGTAGATCCTTCGGCGATCTGATAGAAATCTGGCGTCCGTTTTTGAGGACCGCAATCCCGAACGGGTAAAGCCACCGAAACGGGGTAGCTGCGGCTCTAAGGGCATCCAGGAGCGGCTTGAGGATACGCCGTTTAGCCAGTGTGGAGGGGGCCAGATCCTGGAAAAACATAATCGGCGTACCTCCATACTGCAGCTGCTCCGCTTCTCTTCCTGCTCTCATAATCGCTGCGGTGTCGATAAAACTAAGGAGGCCGCAGATGACATCCCGTATTCTTCGGCTTAGGCCTCAGCGCCCGGTGAATCCTCTCGATTATTATTCGGCCCGCTCTCTCAGGCCCCAGCAGGTCAGCGAATATCTCCTGCGCCACTTTCTCCAGCGCTTCACTGGCGAAGGATTCTGGGAGCCCGCGAATCCTGAGATTCTTCCTGCGGCTCCGATTCTCCTGGTCCTCGACCCTCAGGAGCGCTTCATTGAGCAGGTCAGTGTGGGAGCTGATCGCCTTGTAGGTTTTTCTTCTCTCTGAAGAGCCGCTTCCTGCGCGCCCTCCAGGTCAGACACCCGGTGACCCATGCTCCGGAGGTCTTCTTTAATCTCTGTAAGATCTTTCTTGATCGGGGCTAAGGCTGAGTTAAGCACCTCCAGTAGTGCCGCTTTCGTAAATGAGCCCCTCTGCCTCCTCGATTTACAGGTGGACGTATCGGAAACACTCCCGCCATCAGTGTCTTCCTCCATGTCGGATGCCTGGGCCGGAGCAGGCGCCATCTTGGGAGTCTCAGCCGACCTCAGCTTTGCATGTTTTTTAAGGAATTGATCCATTTCGGGCTGTCTAGATTTCACAGGAGTAGGATCCGCTGGTTCCCTGGGTCGATCCTTGCCCGTTTTGCCCATCAGAGCAGTGCTGTTAGCTTATTATAAGGGTTAATACACCGGTAAGGATGAGGAGCTCAGCAACTTGCAGCCATCCAGCTACACAGCCAGGCTCCGCCCCCATAGTAGTTATATTCTTGTACATAGGGGCAGTATTATAGCAGTTATATTCTTGTACATAGGAGCAGTATTATAGTAGTTATATCCTTGTACATAGGAGGCAGTGTTATAGTAGTTATATTCTTGTACATAGGGGCAGTATTATAGTAGTTATATTCTTGTACATAGGAGGCAGTATTATAGTAGTTATATTCTTGTACATAGGAGCAGTATTATAGTAGTTATATTATTGTACATAGGAGGCAGTATTATAGTAGTTATATTCTTGTACATAGGAGCAGTATTATAGTAGTTATATTATTGTACATAGGAGGCAGTATTATAGTAGTTATATTCTTGTACATAGGAGCAGTATTATAGTAGTTATATTCTTGTACATAGGAGCAGTATTATAGTAGTTATATTATTGTACATAGGAGTCAGTATTATAGTAGTTATATTCTTGTACATAGGAGCAGTATTATAGTAGTTATATTCTTGTACATAGGAGGCAGTATTATAGTAGTTATATTCTTGTACATAGGGGCAGTATTATAGTAGTTATATTCTTGTACATAGGAGCAGTATTATAGTAGTTATATTATTGTACATAGGAGCAGTATTATAGTAGTTATATTCTTGTACATAGGAGCAGTATTATAGTAGTTATATTATTGTACATAGGAGGCAGTATTATAGTAGTTATATTCTTGTACATAGGAGCAGTATTATAGTAGTTATATTCTTGTACATAGGAGGCAGTATTATAGTAGTTATATTCTTGTACATAGGGGCAGTATTATAGTAGTTATATTCTTGTACATAGGGGCAGTATTATAGTAGTTATATTCTTGTACATAGGGGCAGTATTATAGTAGTTATATTCTTGTACATAGGGGCAGTATTATAGTAGTTATATTCTTGTACATAGGAGGCAGTATTATAGTAGTTATATTCTTGTACATAGGGGCAGTATTATAGTAGTTATATTCTTGTACATAGGGGCAGTATTATAGTAGTTATATTCTTGTACATAGGGGCAGTATTATAGTAGTTATATTCTTGTACATAGGGGCAGTATTATAGTGGGTGCCGTATTTTTCATTTTAAAAGACCCTCTTTTTTTCCTCCAAGGTGGGGGGGAAGTCACTTTACTTTAATTCCTACCGTAGGTGGCTCAGGAGCTCTCACTAACAGCTCCTAAGCATGCCATTAAACTGTTGGGCGGGCTGGCAGCTTCACTTAATGTGCTCTGTACGCCACCACCGCACATGCATCTTGCACAGGAGCCCCTGAGACCACTGTTGGGCGGGCTGGCAGCTTCACTATACGCTCTGCTGCCACCAGCCCCCACTTCATTTAGCTGATTGGTTATAAGTGCTTCCCGCTACCAACACCTCCACCAATCAGGCTCCTTGCTATCTCCCGCCGTACCAGCTCTGCTCCTGCTATGTAAGGTGGTTTTGTGGATCTTGTCCCTGGGTGAGACCAGCTCAGGGGCTATAAATGTGTATCATAAATGACTATAACCCCCATCATCCCCTCATCCATAGGTATCCACTTATATACTGCAGTATAAGGGGGGGGGGGTTATAGTCATATGCCAATTACAGAACAGTCCCTGGACTGCGTTTATATTAAATATGACTATAACTCCCCTCATCCTTGAGAATACACCAATGTATAGAACCTACAGTATATTACTGTATTCTTTAGGATGATGGGCATTATAATCACATAACAGTGTCATTCACAGATCCGTCATAACAATGTGTCCTCCACAGTATTATAGTAGTTATATTCTTGTACATAGGAGCAGTATTATAGTAGTTATATTCTTGTACATAGGAGCAGTATTAAAGGAGTTATATTCTGTTACATAGTAGCATTATTATAGTAGTTATATTCCTGTAAATAGGAGCAGTATTATAGTAGTTATATTCTTGTACATATGAGCAGTATTATAGTAGTTATATTCCTGTAAATAGGAGCAGTATTATAGTAGTTATATTCTTGTACATAGGAGCAGTATTATAGTAGATATATTTTGTACATAGGAGCAGTATTATAGTAGTTATATTCTTGTACATAGGAGCAGTATTATAGTAGTTATATTCTTGTACATAGGAGCAGTATTATAGTAGTTATATTCTTGTACATAGGAGCAGTATTATAGTAGTTATATTCTTGTACATAGGAGGCAGTATTATAGTAGATATATTCTTGTACATAGGAGCAGTATTATAGTAGTTATATTCTTGTACATAGGAGCAGTATTATAGTAGTTATATTCTTGTACATAGCAGGCAGTATTATAGTATTATATCTTTGTACATAGGAGCAGTATTATAGTAGTATATTCTTGTACATAGGAGCAGTATTATAGTAGTTATATTCTTGTACATAGGAGCAGTATTATAGTAGTTATATTCTTGTACATAGGAGCAGTATTATAGTAGTTATATTCTTGTACATAGGAGCAGTATTATAGTAGTTATATTCTTGTACATAGGAGCAGTATTATAGTAGTTATATTCTTGTACATAGGAGCAGTATTATAGTAGTTATATTCTTGTACATAGGAGCAGTATTATAGTAGTTATATTCTTGTACATAGGAGCAGTATTATAGTAGTTATATTCTTGTACATAGGAGCAGTATTATAGTAGTTATATCTTGTACATAGGAGCAGTATTATAGTAGTTATATTCTTGTACATAGAGCAGTATATAGTAGTTATATTCTAAGAGCAGTATTATAGTAGTTATATTCTTGTACATAGGAGCAGTATTATAGTAGTTTATATTCTTGTACATAGGAGGCAGTATTATAGTAGTTATATTCTTGTACATAGGAGCAGTATTATAGTAGTTATATTCTTGTACATAAGGAGCAGTATTATAGTAGTTATATTCTTGTACATAGGAGGCAGTATATAGTGAGTTATATTCTTGTACATAGGAGCAGTATTATAGTAGTTATATTCTTGTACATAGGAGCAGTATTATAGTAGTTATATTCTTGTACATAGGAGCAGTATTATAGTAGTTATATTCTTGTACATAGGAGCAGTATTATAGTAGTTATATTCTTGTACATAGGAGCAGTATTATAGTAGTTATATTCTTGCACATAGGAGCAGTATTATAGTAGTAATATTATTGTTTATAGGGGCAATATTATAGTAGCTTTATTCTTGTACATAGGGGCAGTATTATAGTAGTTATATTCCTGTACATAGGAGGCAGTATTATAGTAGTTATATTCTTGTACATAGGAGCAGTATTATAGTAGTTTTATTCTTGTACATAGGATCAGTATTATAGTAGTTATATTCTTGTACATAGGAGGCAATTTTTATTAGTATAAACAAACATAACAATACATTCAACCTGAATGAACATAAACAATGGTAATTTACCAGAAATCATACATATCCAACAGTATAAATAATAATGATGATAAGTTTAACCTAACAATAGTCCATCGCTGTTAAAGGAAAATAAAGTAAGTAAATCAGTAATAAACACAATTCCATTATGAAGATCAGTCCACATCCACCATATGTACATTCCTCCATAACACCCTGTTTCTCTCCTTTTTCCTACATTCTAAGTTCTTTATCCACCTCAGCTCTGACAGGATCAGGGTCACCGCTTGCCTGTGATGGAACGGCTCACTATGTGCGGACACTTTCGTTCTAGTATGCCAGTGGTAGTATTTAACGACTGTTATAATCAGGTACATGGTCCCCCGGTCAATGTCAGGTATACTGGCTGGTACCCCTTAGATGATGTCTGGGTATGTAAGATGCCGCAGTCTAGGAATCTTTAACCTGGAGGATACCTCCTGCCATATTTTCTGCCCTTCCTCGCACTCAGATATAAAATGTGCCATTGTCTCCTCCTGTTGACATCCTAAGGGACACTTACGCTCTGACACACTCAGTTTTAAATTCCCTTTAACACAAAGCTTTCCATGCAAGGACAGCCAGGCTATGTCAAAAAAAATTGCGGGGAGCCTGACTCCATTAAGAAACCTCAGACTTTCTTTTAAGGTTACCGTTGTACAGTCTTTTAATGCTGGCTGTATATAAAAGAAAGTCCTACATATGGTCAGGTACAGTTCTTTCATGGTCTTACTCTCAATGCACCCTTTATCAATCCGCCAGTTTCTCAAGCACCTAAGACCATATTCCAGGTACTGGGGGAGGAAGCCACGAGTCAACCGACCCCTCTTGAGACTGCCGCCTCGCACCCAAGACTCTGCAAAAGGCAATATCCAGTCCCTGACACTGTTCACCCACAGGGAGATGTTCTCTGAGTCCAGGTCACCAAAATTGACTTTTAGGAACAAGGAGTCAAAGAACACCCTTGGATTTAACATATCCAGCCCACCCTCTCTCCTCTGTAGGTAGGTGATCCCTCTTTTTACTGGGTTTAACCTGTTCCCCCAAAGAAGCTGGAATAACAGGCTAAAGAGCCTAGCCGAGAAAGATTCTGGCAAAGGAAAAATGACAGAGATATACAAAAAGACAGGGACCAGGTAAGTCTTTTAACCCTTTCTCTATAGGTCAGCCTCCAGTTCTTCCATCGCTGAACCTTTGCATTTCCGGTTTCCAACTTCTCCTCCTGGCGTTATCGTCCCTCCTAAATTTAACCCCTAAGATCTTAATATAGGTGGAGGCTTTCGCAAATTGTGGCAGATCAAAGTCTGGAACAGAACCCAGTGTCCAGAAAGCTTGACTCTTCTCAAGGTTGACCAGAGACCCTGAGGCCTCCGAGTAGCTTCTGATGGCTGCCAACAACATCTGCACCTCACGAGGCTCATATATCACCACAGTCACATCATCCGCATAGGCAACAACACTTAGAGGCAAGCAGTGGGGGACTGGTACCCCCCGAAAATCACACTCCTGCAGCGACCTAAGGAACGGGTCTAAGGCAAACACATACAGCAGTGGACTCAACGGGCAACTCTGTCTCACCCCTGCCACAACCCTGAACGTGCCACCCTGCCAACCATTGACCAGAGGAAAGCTCTCTGCCTCTCTATATAAGGTTTTCAGCCAATTAATTGTCCCGGAATACCGTACTTGGACAAAGTGGCCCATAGATACTCGTGGTCTACTCTGTCGAAGGCTTTAGCCTGGTCAAGACCAACAACATATCTCCCACACCTCAGGGCTTAACATCTCTCAAACATCTCCCTTATCGAGATGACTGCTCCAGAGATGTTCCGCCCTTTTACTGTGCCGAACTGACAGCCTGCCAACAGTGCCCGGGACAAACAGACTAATCTAGAGAAAAGGATTTTTGCCAGAATTTTCCTGTCGACATTCAAGAGGGCAATCAGTATAGTAAGATCTCACCACCCCCAGGATACCCTCCCGAGATTCCTGCAAAACACCCTGGGAGTCAGTGAGACCTGTGATCACCTTGTTTACTACACGCTCCCGGAAGTTCTCAAAAGGATCAGGTGACCCTAAGGTACCATAATCTCGTTCCAGAACCAGGGAGGTGTACCTGCTGTACTGATACTGCCTTATCTCAGATTTCAGTCGGTTTATCTGTTGCTGGTCCCCCCCATCTGCCGAATACAGTGACTCCAATTCTTTCCGCAGCTTGAGATACTGGCTGTACTTACTCTTCCCCTTCTTAAATGACAGTCTCCTCAAGAGGGATCTGATCTCCTCCTTGACGTCCTCCCACCAGTCAGCCATGCTATCATAAAAATCCACTCTCTCTAGTTGTTGCTGAAAAAGAAAGTGGACACAATCCTGGGCATAAGGATCCTCCAGGAGACTAGAGTTACGTCTCCATAGCCCTCTACCAACATCTGGACTCTTCATGGATCCCAAACAGAATGACAAGGCCAAGTGATCAGAGAAAGGGACAATTTTCTCACACATCCCACTAACCACTTCTGTAGGGTTTACAAAAGCCATATCAATGCGACTACTTCTGTCAGCACAGGAGTATGTAAATTTTGGCTTCCTACCACCCTACGTGAACACATCGCTGAGGCCTGCCTGCTGGATCATGCTATTTAGGACCTTGGAGTCCCTTGTCACTGCTCGGCCAGAGGATCTGTCACCCGATGTTCTAGTGACATTGAAATCTCTAGTCAACACCACTGGGACAGAGGTAAAAAGATACGGCTTAACCTCGTTAAATAACTGGACCCTTTCCGCCACTGACTGTGGGCCATAGATATTAATGAGCTGGAGTCGTCTACCATGGATTGTGACCTCCAGGACCAGACACCGACCCATATTAACTTCTGTCAGTCTGTGTACAGTCACATCATTGGTGGTGAACAATATAGCAACCCCGGCATAAGGCTCCACAGCCAGTGACCAGAAAGAAGGACCAGACCTCCATTCCCCCTCAGCCTCATGTAGAAGTCCTGATGTGGTCAGACGCGTCTGTAAGAAGATGACATCTGCATCAAAAGATCTCAGGTGGTCATACACTATGTGCCTTGTCTTTCTTACTTTAATACTGTTCACATTGCTGGAAAGCACTTTTAAAGAGAACCCGGCCATCATTACACAACGCAAAAGGAAGAGCAGCGAGGTAATACCCATCATCATAGGTGGGAGTTGCCCTGCTTACCACCTGTCTCCATGTCTGATTCTACCTAGGACTCTACAGCATAGGGTTTCCTTTTGGTCGGGGGATCCTCAGTGTCCCCTTCACATTCATCATCTATTTTCTTCAGTTCTCTCTCATAATCTCCCTCAGATTCTGACAGGACTTCATACCTGTTGGATATGGCCATAACCTCTGACCCCTTATGGACTTTCTTCTTGACACTCTCAGCCACGCTGTACTCCCCCTTCAGGCTTACGGGAGGACTTGTCTTTTTTCCTCCTCTTGCTGCTCTTACTTTCCTTAAATACTGCAGGTGAAGAAGAGGCTACCTCTGACTGTTGCTGGCCCTCAGGGACAACCTCCATACTCCCCTGTGCAGCATCTGGGACCTCATGTTCTGGAGCTGCAGTACCTGATCCCTGCTGGACTTCTTGTCTGGTCAGAATGGACCCTGACATTAAGGCCTCCTCCTCTACAGCATCTGCCTCTAACAATTCCTCATCAGGAAGCTCCTTACAGATATTGTGCCATGCGTCCGGACACTCTCTGTGCGGGTGACCCATCACACCACATAGATTATATCTGATGTTTTGACAATTTGCACTTATGTGGCCAACCTCACTGCACAGATTGCACTTAACCACAGTGCACACACTCGCGACATGACCGGCTCTGCCACATTTAAAACACTTTCTGGGCTGACCTGGGTAGAAGCAGACGCTTTTCTCTCTCCCAATGAAGAAGGAGTTTGGTAGATGCCACGTGACATTATTATGCTGGCGCAGCTTCACCAAAACCTTCCACCCTCCAGTCCAGATACCATCATCATCTCGGTTCTTGGTGAGATCAGAGACCATATCACAGTGCCTCCTGAGCCACACAACAATGTCCTGGGGAGGGACGGCTTCATTCCAGAAGATGATATTAACCGTGACGGTATCTGGCTTGGATATTGTAATAAAAATGTATTTACTCCAATCGTTAGTGTCTCTGAACCTAGGGAAATTAGCCCAAAATCTATCCAGGTTAGACATGACCTTGAAGCTGACGTCATAGCCTTGTCTATCTGGTAGATTAATGACTGCCAAGATGTCCGCTGGCACAAACCCCATCTGGCGACACAGGAGTTCTCGGACCACAAGCCTCCGATCTGGGAGGTCTTCTTTGGCGCCTCGATGTTTAAATCTCACTACATTCCTCCTTTTAAAGGCCTGACCTGTATAGTGAGCGAAAAAGATGGAGCACCACGGCTACAGGCATTACTGGGGGGGACCTGGCGGGGTTCAGGGCCCTGACTTATTGGGGGGGTGTCTGCACTAGGGGGGCCACTCACACCTTCTGTGCTCAAAGGTAAAGGTAGAAAATCGCCCTCATTACTCTGCAGAGATTCCTCCAGCCCATCCACCTCTATGCCATCCTCAGATATCTCCCATACAGACTGCACATTCCCCCCAGACACTGACCCCTCAGGTACATGTCCACCATAACCCCCAGTCTCTGCCCCAGCAGTAGAAATCTGCTCTGCCACCCCATCACCTGGATGTACGGATGCATGTCCATTGTCCTGCTGCACTGCGCCTCCTGGGACTTGTAGTGCTGGTGTCTGAGGTCCATGTGTCTCCTCAGGGACAGCTGCAGATTCTTGTGGCCGCTGTTGCACACTGTCCTGTTTATAAATCTCTCCTTTTTGAAAAGAAAACTTTGCGGATTGCAGCACAGGTCTTGTCGCCCGCTGGGCCTCCTCAGGGGTAACACTAGAATCTAGTTCAGCAAGAGAAAAAACAGATTCAAGGTTCAGGCCTTGGCTGGCAAAACGCTCCTGGTTCCTATAGGACTCGGCAAGTGGTCCCATACTGTCCAGGACAGTGTCCATCTGCTTCACCAGGTCACCAAGTTCCAAGCTGAGTGAGTGTAGCTTACGATCGTACACGGCTGCACAGTTTGGGTTTGCAGTCTTCAGCTTGTATACTGTCACGGCCAATTTATGTTTGACCGTGACGCTGTTGCGTGCAGACTGGTTGCCGGGGGCAACGTGTAGGTTTCTGTTTGCACGTACACTTTCCTTTATTTGGTGCTTTCCCCGTTTTGGTTGTCACAGGGTTAATTTAGGTGTGTCTGCTAGGTGTGGTGGGTGTGACCTCAGGCCTCTTTATAAGACGGTGTGTTGGAGCCTGTGGTCATTCTTTTTTTGTTGTCTGCCTGTGTAAGAGCTCTGCTCCCTGGCGGTATGTCTGGCGGTATGTCTTTGTGTGAGTCACCCTTATTTATTATATTGATTCCTTACCCTGGCTGTGTGTCCCCTCCGGTGTGTCTGTTTTCCTCCCCCACCTGGTGTATGTTGTATTGGTGTGGTTGGTGTATGGAGGTTTTCTGGTGGTGTCTTTGCTCCGGAAGGGGCGTGCTTTCCCGGAGGGGTTAAGCGAAGGCAAGACCGTGGGTTTCCCAGCCTGGAGCCTCCGTCCATCTTGGCTGCGGCAGGTAAGAGTAGATAACATTGTTATTTTGCTGTGTGACTTACCTGCCGTACTGCTTTACCCATGTTCTTGCTTCCTGTCTGCCACTGGGTCTCTGGAGACACCTTTTCATCCGTTGTGTAGGATGAATGGGTGGTCTCTGCCCTGTCATCAGGCCTAGGGCGTAGCAGGGTTAGCAGGGTCCTAGGTTGGTGAGCATGAGCCCCCTTACCTTATGAGGCGGCTCATGCGCTAGGAGTCTAGGGAGAGTGTTTAGGGTTACGTGAGGAGGTGACCTGCTCCCAGTTCCCTGCTATATGGCGTAGCAGCCTCAGCAATTGCACGGTGAGGGGTTTTCCCCACTCCCCGCCGTGACATATACGCAGTCAATCTCCATTTGCAGCATTTGTTTGTGTCCCTTCAGCTCCTCCATTTTCCTCACCAGGGCAGGGATCTCCTCTGCTAGCAGCAGCTCAGGTGCACAGGTCTCTATCGTTTGGGGTCCAATCTTGGGCAGCTTCTCAGGCTGTTTGAACTCAGCAGACCTGGAGCCTCCATGAGATTTCTCTGCAGACCTCTCTTGTGCCACATCCATAGATCTTTCAGCATTTTTGCTGCTGCCACTTCCAGACTGAGACCTTGTGTGGCCTAAGCGTGCCACCACCTCACACCGCTGCAGGTTCTGCTGTAATGTCAGCCTCTCCAGAGATGTCCTCCGCTGCCTGTGTGCTGGAGGGGTGAGCTGCACACCTGATGCATGTGCTGCACCCTGTCTCACCTCCTGTGCACCCTGCAGGTTTGGACAGAGGATACCTTTTGGGAGTCACTATGCTGTACTGGACGCTGCATGCCTGGGCTGGAGGACTGCTTCTCTGCACCATTCTTAGCTGTACTCACTGCTGCTGAATCCTTCTTTTCTGCTGCAATCACAACTGTTACTCCATCTTTCCTACTTGCACTTAATGCACTGGTGTTTCCTCCATTCTGGTTATTTTTTGTCACAGGATTCACTTTTGGACTTGTATCCATACTGGAAAGAGCCTGGGAGTTTCCTCCCAGTGGAGGCCTGGAAGCCTGGACCTTGCTTGGGGAAGTTCCCCGCCCAGGGAGGCCCTTCCCTGGGCTAGCTCCAGACATGAGGAGAACCACCAACACACGTCCTCACAGCTCGGAGACAGTATTATAGTAATTATATTCTTATACATAGGAGGCAGTATTAAAGTAGTTATATTCTTGTACATAGGAGCAGTATTATAGTAGTTATATTCTTGTACATAGGAACAGTATTATAGTAGTTATATTCTTGTACATAGGAGCAGTATTATAGTAGTTATATTCTTGTACATAGGAGCAGTATTATAGTAGTTATATTCCTGCACATAGGAGGCAGTATTATAATAGTAATATTCTTGTACATAGGAGCAGTATTATAGTAGTTATATTCCTGTACATAGGAGCAGTATTATAGTAGTTATATTCTTGTACATAGGAGCAGTATTATAGTAGTTATATTCTTGTACATAGGAGGCAGTATTATAATAGTAATATTCTTGTACATAGGAGGCAGTATTATAGTAGTTATATTCTTGTACATAGGAGCAGTATTATAGTAGTTATATTCTTGTACATAGGAGGAGTATTATAGTAGTTATATTCTTGTACATAGGAGGCAGTATTATAGTAGTTATATTCTTGTATATAGGAGCAGTATTATAGTAGTTATATTCTTGTACATAGGGGCAGTATTATAGTAGTTATATTCTTGTACATAGGAGCAGTATTATAGTAGTTATATTCTTGTACATAGGAGCAGTATTATAGTAGTTATATTCTTGTACATAGGAGGCAGTATTATAGTAGTTATATTCTTGTACATAGGAGGCAGTATTATAGTAGTTATATTCTTGTACATAGGAGGCAGTATTATAGTAGTTATATTCTTGTACATAGCAGCAGTATTATAGTAGTTATATTCTTGTACATAGGAGGCAGTATTATAGAAGTTATTTTCTTGTACATAGGAGCAATATTATAGTAAAATAAATTGTTGTTAGTTTGTCAGGCCGTCAACAGAATGTTCTGGACATGTGGCAACCCATTTTGCGAGCCAGAAACTTGTTTACACCATTTGCCATCTAATTTTACTCCTCTTGGCAGCTCATAGTATACTACCCAGCAGGGGGCGACACTGAGCTCATGACACATTCCCAGATAATATAGAATATTATGTCATTGTTCTATTTTGAAGTTAAATGAATGGAATAAAGGCACGTCTCCTATTTTCTAGTAGTAAGCTGTATGTAGCTGGTTTGTATTTTCTGGGCCAGTCAGATATGATAATTAGCAGGTGCTCTGTGTGTTGGATGCTATACAGTCTGCATAGTGCGCTCATCAATTTTGCTTATTTAATTAACACGGAGATGCATTGTAGGGCTGCTCGGCGGCATCCAGGATCTATGCGCATTACCCATGCATATTTAGACCAGAGATGACAAGGCCATATGTTTCATGTGATCACAAAAGCCAATGCTGAAAGGTGTCAAAAAAAACAAAAAGAATAATTAATCTCCATTTTACTCCGCGTCGCCCTCACTGCATAAAGAGTTATTTCAATTGAAATATTTTGCAACAAAAAATGCGGCCACAGATCAATTTACAACTAGAATTTAAAGCTCGCAAACTAAATGTATCTATATATTTATGAGGTTTGTAAAAATCCATCTGTTATATAATGAGTAAAAAACATAATATAAAGATAGAAAGAAAAAAAACACGAGTGGCATTCCCAGATCTCGCCGCATGAGGATGGCGTTTTCCGTTTTTCAGCCAGATCAGATAGACTTACGTTCAGCTGTTTTGTGACCGTGCCACAGCGGAGAAGAGAACATTTTATTTCTTTTTCTCTCCTGAAATTAACGATATGAATAAAAGCGTCGCCTTCTCATTAAATCCTCGTGGCCACCTGTTTTCCTGGCCAAGCGCTGACAGTTATTACTGTATAAAAACATCAATAACCAGATGCCAAAGTTGGCGAATGTCAGTGATGAATCACTGCGAAAGGTGCACCACAATGATATGCAACTGACAACACCGGCTAATCCCTCAGGCTGACGTTAAGAGCTGAGACTTTAGCCAATGTATTCCTATCAGGAACACATCGGAGCCCCCGTGCACCACCGTCAAGGTATCTCAGTGAGGCATGGGTCCTACCACTAGACTACCTACGGTGTGTGAACAAGGTCTGAGTGGTGCTAAGATACAACTTACAGCCAAGCTCCCACATATCTCCATAGTGAGATCACTCAGGTGGTGGGAGAGATGATAAGGCCCCTTTCACACGGGCGAGTATTCCGCGCGGATGCGATGCGTGAGTTGAACGCATTGCACCCGCACTGAATCCCGACCCATTCATTTCTATGGGGCTGTTCGCATGAGCGGTGATTTTCACACGTCACTTGTGCGTTGTGTGAAAATCGCAGCATGCTCTATTTTGTGCGTTTTTCACGTAACGCAGGCCCCATAGAAGTGAATGGGGCTGCGTGAAAATCGCAAGCATCTGCAAGCAAGTGCGGATGCGGTGTGATTTTCACGCACAGTTGCTAGGAGACGATCGGGATGGAGACCCGATCATTATTATTTTCCCTTATAACATGGTTAGAAGGGAAAATAATAGCATTCTGGATACAGAATGCATAGTAAAATAGCACTGGAGGGGTTAAAAAAAAATAAAAAAAATAATATAACTCACCTTAGTCCACTTGATCGCGCAGCCGGCATCTCCTTCTGTCTCCTTCTTTGCTGATTGCAGGAACAGGACCTGTGGTGACGTCACTCCGGTCATCACATGATCTTTTACCATGGTGATGGATCATGTGATGACCGGAGTGACGTCACCACAGTTCCTGTTCCTGCAATCAGCAAAGAAGGAGACAGAAGGAGATGCCGGCTGCGCGATCAAGTGGATTAAGGTGAGTTAAATTTTATTTTTTTATTTTTTTTAACCCCTCCAGCGCTATTTTACTATGCATTCTGCATTCAGAATGCTATTATTTTCCCTTATAACCATGTTATAAGGGAAAATAATAAAATCTACAGAACACCGATCCCAAGCCTGAACTTCTGTGAAGAAGTTCGGGTTTGGGTACCAAAAATGCGCGATTTTTCTCACGCGAGTGCAAAACGCATTACAATGTTTTGCACTTGCATGGAAAAATCGTGCATGTTCCCGCAACGCACCCGCACCTTTTCCCGCAACGCCTGTGTGAAATAGGCCTAAGGCTGTAAGCCCCACCTATACATTGGCTAAAGTCTCAGCTCTTAACATCAGCCTGAGGGATTAGCCAGTGTTGTCCGTTGCATATCATTGTTGTGCACCTTTCGCAGTGATTCATGTATTTTTATATTTGCATCCACACATTATTCCATCTTGTGTAGGATGCCATTGTGGTCCCTTGTCGACATTCACCATACTGTATGCATTTTTGCTGGGAATTGCCGCTAGCAAAGGATCACATGTGGAAGAATTGCTCCCCCGGGTATAAACACGCCACAGTGTTTGGGGTTTTTGAGCATTTCCTCCCATTTAGGCCACTTTATTTCAGTTATTTTTCTTGTAATGTCAGTGATGACCTGGCCTCTGAAGAGGTATCATCCACGCGTTTCGGAAGTTGAGATGGATTTCTTAAATTCTTGCAAACTCTCATGTTGCATGCCATTGGGAACAAGGAGATAAATTAACGAGTAGTACCAAAGGTTACAAATATAGCTGTTTTCTTCCGGAAACAGCGCCACTCCTTTCCGCAGGTTGTATATTGGTATTGCAGCTCAGCCCCATTCACGTTTACCCTTTCCTGACACAGTGATTTACTCTGCTTTGCGTTTTGGCTTTTCACTCCCTGCCTTCTTGGAGCCATAACTTTTTAATTTTTCTGTTCACATAGTATAAAGGGTTGTTTCTGGTAGTGTTGGGCACGAATATTCGAATCGCAATTATTAATCGCAAATATTGGCGCTTTGAGAATTTGCGAATATTTAGAATATAGTGAGATGTATTCGTAATTTCGAATATTCTAGATTTTTTTTTTCATCAGTGACCTCCCTTCTTGCTTGTGGGCCAATGAGAAGGCTGCAATGTCTCTGTTAGAGCTTAGCAACATCCCTAGCAACCAATAGGAAAGCTGCCTCCCCCTTGCTATATAAGAACCTCCCCAGCAGCCCTTGTATGCAGTACATTGCAGATCTGAGAGAGAGAGAGCAGTGTCATTGCTGTGCTCTGTGCTTTCCTGTGTCATTACATTAGATAGTTAGTTAGTGTTAGTTATTTAGTTAGTGTTAGTTCGTTAGTTAGTGTTAGTTAGTTAGCTTATATATAATACAGATAGTTAGTGGGAGACAGTCAGTGTAGGTTAGATCGTGATATAGTGTAGCTGATAGGTTCCAGTGCAGGGTGTTAGGTAGTGTGATAGGGATTACTGTTTCTCTGCTGTCCATACATACAGGCTACAGACATAGTGCCGTGATGTCACAACAATACTTAGTGCACCAATCACTAATATGTAGTCAGAGCTGCTAAAATGTGAAGTTGCATGTATTGCGCCAAAATATTCGCATCATTAGTGCCGATTTTGCAATCGCGAATATATTGGAGCACTCTATCTGCATATAAAGCTATTGTAATGTTCTGCCGTGCCAACCATTTTCTCCAGTCTCAGGAAACTTCTAGCAGCTTAAAAATTGTTGCTATAGTGACCCACGCCTGTATTGCGTGCCCATTACGCGAATATTACATTGCCGATTTTTCACGATAAAGAAATTAATCTCGAATTTGCAAATATATGACGAATATTCTACCAAATATTCACGAAATATAGCGAATTCGAATATTGCCCCTGCCGCTCATTACTAGTGTTTGGCAGAATAAGCTGTACTTTTTAATAGCACTATTTACGGTAATATTGCATAAAGTGTAGTGGGAAGCTGGAAGAAAATTTCAAATGGGGTAGAATTGGGAAAAAAACATGTAATCCTGCCACAGTTTTATAGGTTCTGTTTGTACGGCGTGCGGTAAAAGTGACCTATGCTCTTCATTATCCGGGTGTCACGGAATGTGTACAGGTAACAAGGCAAAGCAACATGCATAAATGACTCGCTGGATCCAAAAGCTAAGGAACAAAAGGGAGACCCCTGCACAAGAGCTGGCACTTTCCCTGGCTGCTCAGCCTATGCAAAGATCCGAATGGTGGAGGTTTGCATATCCACGTACCTTGACTATATAACCCCTGAGCACCCTACAATAGTGAGGGGACACGACCACCGGCTCCCTACACAAGATACGGAGGGAGTCAGGGTCACCTGGGATCCAGCAAACAGAAAATAACAGATAAATGTTCAACACTTAACTTTGTAGCAGAGAGGAGAACAAGATCAGCATGCACACACACTCCAGGAAGAAGTATAAGCCGCCCAGAAAAGCATTCTGGGGAGGAATTTAAAGGGAAGCAATTAGTCCAACACATGACAGCTGAGAGAGGCTAACGAGATGAGGAACTGAATACCACAACAAAGAAAGTCAAGGAGTAGGTTCTGAAAGGCCTCTGTCAGAGCTTCTCAGCTGTCTGGTTGTGACACCGGGTCAGTATAATTACAGAGATCCCACATTGATATAGTTTTGCTAATGTTTTAATACTTAATAATAAAAATAAAAACTTTTGAAAAAAAATATTTGTTTTCTTTTCATTGTCATATTCTGACCCCCTTAACTGGGGGGCTCATTGTCTGTGTGGCAATCTGTAGTTTTCTGTGATGCTAGTTTGGGGTGTGTGCGACTTTTTGATTACTTGTTACTCAAGATTTTCGTGAGGTGAAGCAACAAAAAACAGTTAGATTTTTTTCCATTATGGCGTTCACCGTATGCAGGGGTGCACCTAGCCTTTCTGCTACCTGAGGCGAAAATTGAAAGGGGACTCCAACATGCACTTATCAGATTGTGATTTCAATCCAGCAATGAGATTTAATTAATTACGGAATAGAAAATTCAGTTTATGCCAATGTAGTCCTGCCACCTGCAGGCCTACATGGGAATATACCTGTGATAGGCACGGAGCCTCCAGCCTTTCACAACCAATGATGAGCTCCCCTGATCACCATGTGGGAAGCTGTTCCAGCCCCGGAAGTGTGTTTTTCAGCTCTCAGATGTTTTGGTCATTCTTAGGCCTCTTTCACATTAACGTATGCCCTCTGAGACATACGGTCCATGAGCGGGCCATATGTCCCGTAGCGGCATTGATGATGCACACGGGAGTACACAGCATCATAAATTACAATGGTGCTGTGCATATCGGGCCGCACTCATAAGATCATATAAGTGCGGGACATTAGCCCCGCGGGCGGCCCGACGTGCACAGCATCATTGTAATCAGTGCGCACCATCAATATCGCTCCGGGACATATGACCGGCTCACAGACCGTATGTCTCAGAGGGCATACAGTCGTGTGCAAGAGTCCTTAACCACAGCATCTGAGAGTATAAATATTTGCAATTGGTGTTACTGCCAATCGTAGGCATTAGCCCCAGGTGTCTGCTGTGTGAATGTCACGGATGATGTTGCATATAGCTGGAAGTTATGAATAAACTTGATCCCAAAATAAGGAGCATATAGGTGACCCCAATAAAACCCCTAGAGCTCTCCCTGAGTGCTAAGCACATACAAGGGTCTCAAAAGGTAGACGATTGTATGCCCACGTACCTAAGACTGTGTGACACCTGAAAACCCTATAATAGTGAGGGGACACGACCACCGGCTCCCTGCACTTAATACGGAGGAAGTCAGAGTCACCTAGAATCATGCCAGCAAGGAAACACAATACATAAAAGGACTTATCTGAACAAACAGCAGCAGCAGCCTCCAGCAGTGAACACTTAATCCAGGAAGTAGTATAAACCGCAAAGTGAGGCAGTATGGGAGGGAATATAAAGGAAGAGGATTAGTCTAAATAGGTGACACCTGGCAGAAGGAAAAGAGATGAGAAAATGAAACCAAAACAAAGAACATTATGCAAGAGGTAGAGATGGACGTCTGCCAGACCTCCTGACAGAACTGGCGGTGACAGTGAAGTGGGTGCCATTTTTAAAGACACCTGCGGCAGATGTTGGTAAGTGGCTAATGGAGCTGATCTGCAATGCTGGATCCAACATATTGGCTAGAGCGGCAGGATTTCTAGAAGAAAGCAGCCATGTTTTTCTCATCTTGTACAGCTCTTTCAATTATACAGTGCCTTGCAAAAGTATTCACCCCCCCCCCTTGACTTATTTTGTATTTGGGTGCCTCATAACCTGGAATTAACATGGATTGTTTGAGGAGTTGCATCATGTAATTTACAGAACATGCCGACAACTTTGAAGATGTTTTTTTATTTTTTTATTGTGAAGCAAACAACAAATTGGACAAAATAACTGAAAACGTCAATGTGCATAACTATTCACCCCCTAAAGTCAGTACTTTGTAGAGCCACCTTTTGCGGCAATCACAGCTCCAAGTCTCTTTGGATAAGTCTCTATAAGCAGTCGCCACATCTGACCGCTGGGGTTTGTGCCCATTCCTCCTTGCAGAACTGCTCCGGCTCCTTCAGGTCGGATGTTTGCGCTTGTGAACAGCAATCTTTAAGTCTGACCACAGATTTTCTATTGGATTGAGATCTGGGCTGTGACTCGGCCATTCCAACACATTTACATGTTTCCCCTTAGACCACTCAAGTGTTGCTTTAGCTGTGTGTTTGGGGTTATTGTCCTGCTGGAAGGCGAACCTCCGTCCTAGCCTCAGATCACGCACAGAGTGGGGCAGGTTCTGCTAAAGAATATCCCTGTATTTAGCACCATCCATCTTTCCCTCAGCTCTGACCAGTTTCCCAGTCCCATCCTCCCAGCATGATGCTGCCACCACCATGTCTCACTGTGGGGATGGTGTTCTTTGGGTGATGTGATGTGTTGGGTCTGCGCCAGACATAGCGTTTTCTTTGATGGCCGAAAAGTTCAATTTTAGTTTCCTCAGACCAGAGCACCTTCCTCCATACATTTGGGGAGTCTCCCACACGCCTTTTCCCCAACTCACAACATGCCTTTTTGTTTTTTTGCTGAAAGTAATGGCTTTCTTCTGGTCACTCTGCCATAAAGCCTGAATCTATGGAGCATACGGATTACTGTCGTCCTATGTACAGATCCTCCAGTCTCTGCTGTGGAACTCTGCAGCTCCCCCAGGGTTACCTTAGGTCTTTGTGCTGCCTCTCTGATTAATGCCCTCCTTGCCCTGTCCGTGAGTTCTGGTGGGCGACCGTCTCTTGGCAGGTTTGCTGTTGTGCCATGTTCTTTCCATCTGGTTATGATAGATTTGATGGTGCTCCTGGGGATCATCAAAGATTTGGATATTTTTTTATAACCTAACCCTGACTTGAACTTCTCCACAACATTGTCCCTTACTTGTTTGGAGAGTACCTTGGTCTTCATGGCAGTCTTTGGTTAGTGGTGCCTCTTGCTTAGGTGTTGCAGCCTCTGGGGCCTTTCAAAAAAGGTGTGTATATGTAATGACAGATCATGTGACACTTAGATTGCACACAGGTGGACCCCTCATATGGGGGTCTGCATTTATTTAGGTGTCCTGTCTGGACCTGCATTTGTTTAGATGGGCTAATCTGGGGTCTGTATTCTAGGGGTCACACTTGTTCACAGGTCTGCATTCAGCAGTGCGGTTGGCAATTTCGCAGCATTTTTGGGTTTCATTTTGCATGACTTATGAAGGTTTTGAATTAAAACATAAAAATGGCACAAATAATGGAGCATGCCATGTTTGCAGCTTCTCCCACTTCTAGACACTTTTGAAAAGGGGGTAAGGCTTCGCAGGAGGAGGCAGAGCCTCTTACCACCCATCGGATTGACTATAATTTACACAGGAAACTGGCGTAAATTATAGGCCTGGTCTAATTCCTTTCCATATGTTATAGAGATAAATCTTCCCTAAACTCAGTCACTAGCGGGATCATCTGGTTGAATTGGTTTCGGAACCCGATTGAAGTGGATTCAGAGCCGCCAGTGATCAGCGGATCATATTGGATTTGGAAACCTGGGTATTAACTGTTCAAAACTGATTCACAAGCCCCCAATGATCAGTTCACTGAACTGTATTTGGAACAACCGGTGTTCAGCTGACTAAATTGGATTCAGAACCACCAGAGATCAGCTGAGTGAAATAGATCGAAATTCGGAACCCCCTCGGTCAATAGCTGATCAAATTGGATTCCCCAGTGATCGCCAGAGATCGAAACAGATTAGAGCCCCCAGTTAGTAGCTCATTGAGTTAGATTCAGCACCCTCGATCATCAACAGATTAGAGCCCCCAGTGATTTGCTGATCAAAATGGATTTAAGCCCCTGCTGATCAAACTGGAATAAGTACCCCCCGACTGGGCAGCTGCTCAACATTGGATTTGGAACCCCCAATGATCATCCCTAGATGATCATCCCTAGATCCTGTCCTGCAATTCCAAACATCTACCCTGACAAAAATGATCAGTCTTAAATCACTTCTGCCCAGTGGCATCACCAAACATTGTAGGACTGTAGCATCAGACGAACAGACTCTGCACTTCAAGACTTCTCATACCACCAGAGGATATTACTATCGAGGTCCAATCCCTATTCCGTCAATAAAGTTTAATAGGTTTTGGATCAAATGGCAAATGACTGGCTCCAATGTTTTTTTTTGTGTCTCCAGCATTTTTGGGGCCCATCATAGTATGAGAGCCTCAGGTCCGACCCTGGACGCGGCTGTAGCCAACATTTTACTAAATTCTATTTTTGTTGTCCCGTTTAGGCCCCTTTCACACAAGCGAGTTTTCCGCACTGATTCCTGACCCAATCATTTTAATGGGTCTGTGTACATGAGCGTTTTTTTTTTCACGCATCAGTTCTGTGTTGCGTGAAAAAACGCAGCATGTTCGATATAAGTTTTTCACGCAGCCCTGGCCCCATAAAAGTGAATGGGGCTTCAGAGAAAAACGCATCGCATCCGGAAGCAAGTGCAGGTGGGATGTGTTTTTTACTGATGGTTGCTAGTAGACGCTGTTTGTAAACTTTCAGGTTTTTTTTTACGCGCGTGAAAAACGCATCAAAACGCATTGCACCCGCGCGGAAAAAACTAAAAAACTGAACGCAATCGCAGACAAAACCGAGTGAACTTGCTTGCAAAATGGTGCGAGTTTCACTGAACGCACCCGGACCTAATCCGTCACGCTCGTGTGAAAGAGTCCTTACTAATTGTGCCTCCAAGATCAGCGCAGTCAGCGACGGAAAAAAAATACATTCAAGTCGATTAGATTTCCATTTTTCAACCTGATATATATACAAAAGGGAACAAAACGCAAAATAATCACCCCATTAGTGAAGAGACATTAAAAATGGAGCTGTGTACCGTACAGTGGCCGCGTTCACATCGGCGCATCATGTGATTAGCTGCGAGTGTCTCGGTGTCAGGAGAAGGCTCCTCGGTCGTTTATCTCCGGATCCAATTATCTTCGGTTGTCTCTTTCAGCCTCTGTCAAATGAAATAAACCTAATAGGAAGTTCCTGGCTGGGAGCGCAGATAATACTCCAAGTCGTTTGGTCTTGGAAGCTTTTTACCTCCCGTCTATATTTTCGGAAGCTTCGGATTTGTACTTACAATGTTTCAGTGAAGGCGCGGCGTTTGTTATAAAGTTGTCTCCTTCGTTTCTTATCGGATCGTATAAAATCCCATTATTTATTCATCACAGAATAACTAAGTTGCCGAGCACTTTGCACCGTACAAGTATTCCCAGCACATGAAAGGCAGATTTGATGCGAGAGCGCGGCGCTGGTCCTGCTAAAAGAACCGTTCTCTAATCCAAACGGGCCCCCGGATGCCGACAGCACTTCATTCTGGAGGTGATTAAATGAAAGCGCTTTCAGAAAATGTATATTTTAACATCCAATACTGAAACATCATCCCAGCCGAAAATGTAACATTGTAACAGAATCCACGCACGTAGCGAGCGGGAAAAGGATCGGCGGCTTTAACCACCTCCGGACCGCCTAACGCACATGTGCGTTCCGGAGGTGGCAGGCTGGCGCACAGTCACGCATATATGCGTCATCTCGCGAGACGCGAGATTTCCTGTGAACGCGCGCACACAGGCGCGCGCGCTCACAGGAACGGAAGGTAAGCGAGTGGATCTCCAGCATGCCAGCGGCGATCGTTCGCTGGCAGGCTGGAGATCCGAATTTTTTAACCCCCTAACAGGTATATTAGACGCTGTTTTCATAACAGCGTCTAATATACCTCCTACCTGGTCCTCTAGTGGTCCCTTTTGTTAGGATCGACCACCAGAGGACTCAGGTAGGTCAGTACAGTCGCACCAAACACCACACTACACTACACCCCCCCCCCCCGTCACTTATTAACCCCTTATAAACCCCTGATCACCCATGATCACCCCATATAAACTCCCTGATCACCCCCCTGTCATTGATCACCGCCCTGTCATTGATCACCCCCCTGTCAGGCTCCGTTCAGACGTCCGTATGATTTTTACGGATCCACGGATACATGGATCGGATCCGCAAAACGCATACGGACGTCTAAATGGAGCCTTACAGGGGGGTGATCAATGACAGGCGGGTGATCACCCATATACACTCCCTGATCACCCCCTGTCATTGATCACCCCCCTGTCATTGATCACCCCCCTGTAAGGCTCCATTCAGACGTCCGCATGATTTTTACGGATCCATGGATACATGGATCGGATCCGCAAAACACATGCGGACGTCTGAATGGAGCCTTACAGGGGGTGATCAATGACAGGCGGGTGATCACCCATATACACTCCCTGATCACCCCCCTGTAAGGCTCCATTCAGACGTCCGCATGTGTTTTGTGGATCCGATCCATGTATCCATGGATCCGTAAAAATTATACGGACGTCTGAATGGAGCCTTACCAGGGGCGTGATCAATGACAGGGGGGTGATCCGGGAGTCTATATGGGTGATCACCCCCCTGTCATTGATCACCCCCCTGTCATTGATCACCCCCCCTGTCATTGATCACCCCCCCCTGTAAGGCTCCATTCAGACATTTTTTTTGGCACAAGTTAGCGGAAATTTTTTGTTTTTGTTTTTTCTTACTAAGTCTCATATTCCACTAACTTGTGTCAAAAAATAAAATCTCCCATGAACTCACCATACCCCTCACGGAATCCAAATGCGTAAACATTTTTAGACATTTATATTCCAGACTTCTTCTCACGCTTTAGGGCCCCTAAAAAGCCAGGGCAGTATAAATACCCCACATGTGACCCCATTTCGGAAAGAAGACACCTCAAGGTATTCCGTGAGGGGCATATTGAGTCCATGAAAGATTGAAATTTTTGTCCTAAGTTAGCGGAAAGTGAGACTTTGTGAGAAAAAAATCAATTTCCGCTAACTTATGCAAAAAATAAAAAAATTCTAGGAACTCGCCAGGCCCCTCATTGAATACCTTGGGGTGTCTTCTTTCCAAAGTGGGGTCACATGTGGGGTATTTATACTGCCCTGGCTTTTTAGGGGCCCGAAAGTGTGAGAAGAAGTCTGGGATCCAAATGTCTAAAAATGCCCTCCTAAAAGGAATTTGGGCCCCTTTGCGCATCTAGGCTGCAAAAAAGTGTCACACATCTGGTATCGCCGTACTCAGGAGAAGTTGGGGAATGTGTTTTGGGGTGTCATTTTACATATACCCATGCTGGGTGAGAAAAATATCTTGGTCAAATGCCAACTTTGTATAAAAAAATGGGAAAAGTTGTCTTTTGCCAAGATATTTCTCTCATCCAGCATGGGTATATGTAAAATGACACCCCAAAACACATTCCCCAACTTCTCCTGAGTACGGCGATACCAGATGTGTCACACTTTTTTGCTGCCAAGGTGGGCAAAGGGGCACATATTCCAAAGTGCACCTTTCGGATTTCACCGGTCATTTTTTACACATTTTGATTGCAAAGTTCTTCTCACACATATGGGCCCCTAAATTGCCAGGGCAGTATAACTACGCCACAAGTGACCCCATTTTGGAAAGAAGACACCCCAAGGTATTCCGTGAGGGGCATGGCGAGTTCCTAGAATTTATTTTTTTTTGTCGCAAGTTAGTGGAATATGAGACTTTGTAAGAAAAAATAAAAAATAAAAAATCATCATCATTTTCCGCTAACTTGTGACAAAAAATAAAAAGTTCTATGAACTCACTATGCCCATCAGCGAATACCTTAGGGTGTCTACTTTCCGAAATGGGGTAATTTGTGGGGGTTTTCTACTGTCTGGGCATTGTAGAACCTCAGGAATCATGACAGGTGCTCAGAAAGTCAGAGCTGTTTCAAAAAGCGGAAATTCACATTTTTGTACCATAGTTTGTAAATGCTATAACTTTTACCCAAACCATTTTTTTTTTTTTGCCCAAACATTTTTTTTTTTATCAAAGACATGTAGAACAATAAATTTGGCGAAAAATTTATATATGGATGTCGTTTTTTTTGCACAATTTTACAGCTGAAAGTGAAAAATGTCATTTTTTTGCAAAAAAATCGTTACATTTTGATTAATAACAAAAAACTAAAAATGTCAGCAGCAATAAAATACTACCAAATGAAAGCTCCATTAGTGAGAAGAAAAGGAGGTAAAATTCATTTGGGTGGTAAGTTGCATGACCGAGCGATAAACGGTGAAAGTAGTGTAGTGCAGAAGTGTAAAAAGTGCTCTGGTCATGAAGGGGGTTTCACCTAGCGGGGCTGAAGTGGTTAAAGAGGACCTGACGGCAGGATCCAGGCGTGTTTATTGGTAGGGTTGATCCTGCTGATTGAAATGATACTTGTCTTGTGAAAATTTTCTGTGGCGTATATACAATGGAGGTCCGCAGTGCACCAAGGGGAGGGGCCGGCACTTCTGTCGGCTCAGATTTCCAGTGCTGGCCCCACCCCTTGTGCACTGAAGCCCTCATTTGCATAAAGATAAAAAAGTAATTTTTTTCTGGGAACGCCTGCAACACAGGTATCGTTTGAATCAGCAGGATTAACCATTTAACAGAGTTGATCCCGCCGAGAGGTGCACTTTAATCTCTCCTTTGGCTGCTGTCTCGTCCCAGTCTACAAGCCCAAGTGATGACATCATGAGCATGTCCCTATGCATCGCATCCCGTCTCCCTATTCTCTATCAATGGGTCTGTGTACATGAGCGTTTTTTTCTTTACACGCATCAGTTCCGCATTGCGTGAAAAACGCAGCATGTTCTATATTCAGAGTTTTTTCACGCAGCCCTGGCCCCATAGAAGTGAATGGGGCTTCAGAGAAAAATGCATTGCATCTGGAAGCAAGTGCAGGTGCGATGCGTTTTTCACTGATGGTTGCCAAGAGATTTTGTTTGTAAACTGTCAGTTTTTTATCACGTGCATGAAAAAACGAAAAGAGAAAAGAAAAGAAAAAAGATCATCTATCTAATATCTATCTATCTAAATTATTTTTGAAGTCAAACAAATAAAATAAAAAAGCTACAGTCACTAAACCACCAGGTGCACAAAATCACAAAAATTTCCTGGACACTCAAGCCTTTTTGGGCCCGTTCATGAAAGGGTTAAACACAAGCTCAAATCAATTTATTGCTACTTAAGTGAAATTCAATAGACCAGGCATGCTCAACCTCCAGCTGTTGCAAAACTACAACTCCCATTATTCCCGGACAGCCTACAACTATCAGCCTACAGCAGGGCATGGTGGGAGTTGTAGTGTTAAAACAGCTGGAGGGCCGCAGGTTGAGCGTGCCTGCAATAGACTATCAGCGTAAATTACAGATTAATTGAGGATGTCGTGGTAAATTGTGCCTCTGTATGTCCTGCATATAGGGTCTTACTGCTCAGATAAATATCACTCGCTGTCCGGCCAGCGCCTGTCTGCGCCTCATTAGCTTATTTCAATACCATAGATTGGGATCCCTTGGAAACAACCTAATTAAAGAACAGAAAGATTATATATTTTTGCCTCTCCACATTCTATTAGCCATAATATTTCTATATCTATCTATCATAGCAGCACAATATATCAGTGCCTGCCACAGACTGAGAGGAGCCTGATATGCCACGGACTCCTATACACCGACCCCGGGTGTGTCCCCATTTCTCAACCCCATATTTCCCACATGCTTATTGGCAATACTAATGTATAATTTTAGACCTCCCAATAAAGCTTTACTGATTGATTAATAGGCGATAGATATATACATAGATAGATATGCCCAGGGAGAGCAGCCTGTGCCAGCAGTGCGACCGGGAGGCCGTGGAGGATGACCCCCACTTCCTGCTGCGGTGCCCCAAATACTCAGCAGTGAGAGAGACTGACTTCAGGAGACTGTCTGATCTCTGCCCAGACTGCACCTCCATGGAGGAGGAGGAGAGACTCTCCATACTGCTGGGGGAAGAGGAGAACACAGCGGCCACAGCAGCACAATATATTACTGCCTGCCATATACTGTACCCCCACCATGTATTTGTCCCCACACCCCAACCCTACCCAATTATTTCCCACTTGCTTTGGCAATGCTACAATGTATTTAGTCCTGCCAATAAAGCTGATTTGATTAGATAGATAGAAGATAGATATGAGAGAGATAGATAGATAGATAGATAGCAGCAGCACAATATATCAGTGCCTGCCACAGACTCCTATACACCGATCCCGGGTGTGTCCCCATTTCTCAACCCCATATTTCCCATGTGCTTATTGGCAATACTAATGTATAATTTTAGACCTGCCAATAAAGCTTGGTTTGATTGATAGGAGATAGATAGATACATACATAGATATGAGATAGATAGATATATAGAAGATAGATATGAGAGAGAGAGATAGATAATAGATAGATAGATAGATATTTGATAATAGATAATCCAGCAGTCGTGGTGTCTCATCCCTCTGTCGGAGAAGGTACACTTCTGGTGGATGAAGGAGATCAGTGAGACGGGGAGCGGGGGAGGGGAGGTAGACGGCTCCAATCATTATTTATGCAATAATCCTCTTTCCTAATCTGAATTGCTAAAAAGCAGCAGAATAAGCATTTTTCCCCAAATATATTGCCGCTATATTTAAGCTAATTTTCTGCTGTCATCCGCCTGATGGATGAGACCATTTGTTCCCATAACTCTTTTTGCCAGGGTGTAAAAGCTCATCAAAAACTCCTTATTTGCCCTGGATTAGTGCAGCGGCGCAGCGTCCTGACCTGCCGCATGCTCTGCTTTATAGCATCTCATTAATAAACCTGTAACTAATGTCAGGAATTAGATGACAGCCCCGCTACCTGCAGCCTAAAGAGGGGCCAGCCAATCAGAGCAGCCCACCACGGCGACATACACAGCATGGCGGTAACGTACAGAGGGCCAACGTCTGGCACACAATCATAGGCCGAGAGGAATAGCCATTCTCTGCCCATATTTATGCCTATAGTCAGTGACTACTACTCCTGGACAGTTTAAAGGGGCATTCCACTTTCGGGAAGAAGGACTAATATTCATGTACTTTGTGTAACAATTCCTTATGATTTTCAAGATGTGTAAAGAAGTAGCAACCAGGTAAGCCGACTCATTCAACCGCCTTGAAACTTGAGCAGGTAGGTACCCATAGGTGTCACTGTAAAGACAGTTTTTGTTCTACTGAAGGGGAGATCATTTGCATATATCGTCCCATGAAGCATTGCTTCTAAGACGCCGTACTCCTGCTGGCTCTCCATCAGAAGAACCAGCCCCTTTCAATAGCTTATTAGTATAAAAGGTATCCACTGTCCATAAAGTGTCCTTCAGCTGAATCCCCCAACAATCAGATGTAATTTGTGAGGGAACCCTGGCAGATATATAGATATATATACACATACATATACCTACAGCGCCACTTGTGGAGTAATGAAGCATTACAGACTTCTTACTGAAATCCGTGGGTTGTGCAGACGCCCTGGGTCCTCTACAGAAAGAGAAGCTCCATGCTTCTGAACAAAGAGTCCCCTCTGCCTTATTAATGGGGTTCTCTATGACCATAGCATTAGCATAGCCCATCAATGTTTGATTTGAGGGCCAAACTCCAGGACCCCCGTTAACTAGCACAGTGCTAGCTGGAAGGGTTTCCAGAGCTCAGGCCTCTACCAAGGATAGACCATCAATGTTTGATGGGTAGAGGTCCGAACTCCAGGAACCTCATTGATTAGCACAGTGCTGACTGTAAGGGGTTCCAGAGGTCAGGCCCCCAACAAGGATAGATCATGAATGGTTGATCTGTAGAGGTTCAAACTGTAGGACCCCCACTGATTAGCACAGTGCTGACTGGAATGGGTTCCATGGGTCAGGCTTCCACCAAGGATAGACCATTAATGTTTGATCGGTAGAGGTCTGAACTCCAGGACCCCCACTGATTAGCACAGTGCTGACTGGATGGGTTCCAGAGGTCAGGCCTCTACCAAGGATAGACCATCAAAGTTTGATAGGTAGAGGTCCAAACTCCAGGACCCCTACAGTTTGGCACAGTGCTAATTGGAAGAGATCTTGGTGGTCCGGCTTACACCAAGGATAGATCATCAATGTTTGATCGGTGGAGGTCTGAACTCCTGGACCGCCATTGCTTAGTACAGTAAAGTGACCACAGTGCTGACTAGATGGGGTTCCATAGGTCAGGCCCCCACCAAGGATAGATCGTCAATGTTTGATCGGTGGAGGTCTAAACTCCTGGACCTCCATTGATTAGTACAGTAAAGTGACCACAGTGCTGACTAGATTGGGTTCCATAGGTCAGGCCCCCACCAAGGATAGGCCATCAATGCTATAGTCTTGGAGAACCCCTTTAGCTCAGTATTACCGTCTTGGAAAATGGACTTTGCAGACCTGATGTTTAAACTATTTGGGGATGTCAGCAGCGAAAGGGGTCACAGAGGGGGTCCACCATATGGACTTAGTGGGTCTTGATTCTGGAGTGCACCAGGTCATCCATTTTGGACAGCTGATGCCCATTAATTAGCATGAGCCCTATATCCGGTCATCATGGGAGGAGTGAACTTGTGCAGGTCTTGGGCCAGCAAACAAGTGATTGGGTGGTTAGTGGGTCATACCACTTTCCCAGAATGGGGGGCATGATGGCTTGAATAATCATTAGGCTGAGCCCACTCAGTACACTGAGTAATTACACAAACCCCCTGAGATCCACAGCCAGCTGAAGCCTAGGTGAGCAGCACGAGGCTGCAATTTCCAAAACTAGCGGGATACATTAAACGCAACCTTTCAGGAACAATGCAGAACCTTCCATGTATCAATTATGGAAATTAAAAGGAAACCCCGCCCATAATGCATAATTTGCATATTCATGTGTTTATTTCATTTTGGAACTGTAAAAGTATAGAGGAAATTAAAAGCAACAGTCTGAGACGCCGATCGATTCCAAATCACCTCAGACTCCAATAGTCTATGAAGCTAAGCTGGAGTCACTGATCCTAGATGTTTCCTAAAGGAGCAGAGCTGCAGTGTAAGGCATGGGGGAGGGAGAGAACAGCGACCATAGCCTCTGTCAAGACAGGAGGTAGATTTATAGTTCTCTGAATTCACTTTTATGGGAGTTATGGAAATATCTGAGTATTTCCATAACTGTCCTAAATGTGAACGTGACCTCATCATCAGGTGGGACGGAGGTCAACGGGCCCCCGTTCTCTACATGGGTCCACAAATGTTGATAAGGGAATACCCCTTTAACCACTTCCAGTCTGGGCCACTTAACCCCTTCCTGAACAGGCACATTTTAATTTTTGTACCTTTTTTCAAGTCATATGCAGAGCTTTATTTCTATCATTTTTATTTTTATAACCAGAAAAATGTTTAAAAAAGAAAATAGTCTGTTTTTGTTAACAGCACAACATGCAACTAAAATATTACTTTTTATTATAACCCCTTTCCACAACAGCTGTTTTGATATATGGGAAGTATGGATTATGGTCGCTGGGGACGGGCTTAGAAGCTGTGGCTCGGTGTGCGGTAGCAGTTTTTATTTTCTTTATAATATTTATTTTTTTACTTTTTATTTATTTATTTTACACTTTTAAATAAAAGACCTTAGGAGGACACTTTTTTTATTGCTGATTTCATCTGTACCTGGGGCTGACATAGAATGCAGACCCCACAGAAGTTATACAGGACTGTACAGACTCACTGATAAGACCCACCCAGCTCCACAGGCCCCCCGGCCCTGCCGATCACATGACCTCTGGGCAGGGCTGGATTGAGACTGAAATTTATAACAGACCTGCCCACTTGCGGTGTGGTGAATGTTAAATATATTTGTGTGCCAAAATCTCCCCCGCCCCCTTTATTAATGGCATATTTGGATTGACATTACATTCAGCACTACCAATTATACCAGACTATACAGCACTACATAACTATTATATTCAGTGATGTCTTCTCTAATGTAGATGTTTTCTTTTCTCATCTTCTCCATTGGGAGCAGACCACCATGATGTCTGTGAAGGTTCTAATTTATCCAGGTCATGGTATATATCTGTAAAGAATAAATCAAGGCAACTGGACGTACTGTAGATTTCTTGAAAACGTTTCCCTCGTTCTTCCAACGAGCTTTCTCAATTCTGAGTGACTGTACAAGAATTCTGGGAATAAATATGTAACTGAATCAACATCTGGTAATTATACCAAGCATGGGGTCAGAGGTCAGTATACCCAGCATAGGGTCAAAGGTGTTGATTCATTATCCTAATTGGAGTCAGTAGGTGATAAAGACTTCCTAGAAAAAGGTGTCAAGACAGCATTGTATGTGGCAGACACTAGATGTACCACTTTCAAGGGAATTTCACCAAGTCATTGGTTCAGATATGTGGATGACACTTGGGTTAAAATTCATAAACAAGAGTTACAGGCTTTCACCGACCACATCAACTCAGTGGATCATAACATCAATTTCACGCGGAAAGATATGCAGAACAACAAACTGGCGTTTCTGGACTGTCTTATAACAGTGGAAGAGGGAAGGAAGCTGGGAATAGAGGTCTATCGAAAAAACCAACACACACAGACCAGTACCTGCTATTTGATTCCCACCATCCTCTAGACCACAAACTGGGAGTCATCCAGACTCTACACCACCAGGCAGAGAAAATCCCCACCAGCACAGAGGCCAAGGCGAAGGAACTCAAACACCTCAGAGGGGCACTTAAAACTTGTGGGTATCCAGTTTGGTCCTTTGTTAAAACAGAAGGAAGGAGAAGAAAGAGCACCAAGACTACCAGTGAGGGCGAGAAGCATGACAGACGCAAGAATATGGTTATCCCATATGTAGCTGGGGTGTCTGAGAATAAACATCACACTCCTGTTTGCTTTAAACCCAGTAACACACTGAGGCAACAACTGGTTCACGCCAAAGACCCAACGCCTAAACACAAGATGGACAACATTGTGTACGCAGTCCAGTGCAATGAGGAATGCTCAGAACTGTATATCAGCAAAACAAAACAACAACTACATCAGCGTATGGCTCAGCATAGAAGAGCCAAAACCTCTGGTCAAGATTCAGCCGTGTACTTACATCTAAAAGGAACAGGTCACACCTTTGAAGACAGTCAAGTACGTGTTTTGGATAAGGAGGTGATTGGTACAAACGAGGTGTGAAAGAGGCCATCTACGTAAAAATGGAGAAGCCAAGCTTGAATAGAGGCGGGGGGGGGGGGGTTAGACATCTATTGTCTGCCACATACAATGCTGTCTTGACACCCTTTTCTGGGAAGTCTTTATCACCTACTGACTCCAATTACTATAATGAATCAACACCTCTGACCCCATGCTGGGTATAATTACCAGATGTTGATTCAGTTACATATTTATTCCCAGAATTTTTGTACAGTCACTCAGAATTGAGAAAGCTCGTTGGAAGAACGAGTGAAACGTTTTCAAGAAATCTACAGTACATCCAGTTGCCTTGATTTATTCTTTACCGATAGACCACCATGATGACATCTTTCAGCAAAGTCTCATCTCTACAGAGTTTGCAGCACAGGCATCTTAGATTCAGCATTTTTCCACCATTCCTTCCCCTCCTGGTGCCCCAACATTGTTATCCTGCTGCTATCCCCAATACTGTGCCCTTTTTGCTCCCCAATGCCTCCCAGTACTATACTGAAGACATTAGGCCCCTTTCACACAGGCGAGTATTCCGCGTGAGTTGAACGCATTGCACCCGCACTGAATACCGACCCATTCATTTCTATGGGGCTGTTCACATGAGCGGTGATTTTCACGCATCACTTGTGCGTTGTGTGAAAATTGCAGCATGCTCTATATTCTGCGTTTTTCACGTAACGCAGGCCCCATAGAAATGAATGGGGTTGCGTGAAAATCGCAAGCATCCACAAGCAAGTGCGGATGCGGTGCGATTTTCACGCACGGTTGCTAGGAGACGATCGGGATGGAGACCCGATCATTATTATTTTCCCTTATAACATGGTTATAAGGGAAAATAATAGCATTCTGAATATAGAATGCATAGTAAAATAGCGCTGGAGGTGTTAAAAAATAAATAAAATAAATTTAACTCACCTTAGTCCCCTTGATCGCGCTGCCCAGCATCTCATCTGTCTCCTTTGCTGAACAGGACCTGTGGTGACGTCACTCCGGTCATCACATGTTCCATCACATGATCTTTTACCATGGTGATGGATCATGTGATGACCGGAGTGACGTCACCACAGGTCCTGTTCCTGCAATGAATGCTCACCACAGGTCCTGTTCAGCAAAGGAGACAGAAGAGATGCCGGGCTACGCGATCAAGTGGATTAAGGTGAGTTAACTTTAAATTTAAATTTTTTTTAACCCCTCCAGCGCTATTTTACTATGCATTCTGTATTAAGAATGCTATTATTTTCCCTTATAACCATGTTATAAGGGAAAATAATACAATCTACAGAACACCGATCCCAGACCCGAATTTCTGTGAAGAAGTTCGGGTTTGGGTACCAAACATGCGCGATTTTTCTCACGCGAGTGCAAAACGCATTACAATGTTTTGCACTCGCGCGGAAAAATCGCGGGTGTTCCCGCAACGCACCCGGACATTTTCCCGCAACGCCCGTGTGAAAGAGGCCTTACAGTATCATACATACTAATAGTGCTTCCAAAAGTCCAACCAATTATCATTCTTTTCCAAAGGACCTTCATTAATAATAGTGACCCTGCAGTGATAATGCTCCCTGAGAGTGCCCTCGTTAGTAGTAGTGACGTCCATATTGTGCCCACTAATAATAATGCCCCCACAGTACCACTAGTAGTAATAGCGCCCCTAAAGCAGGACGCGACATTGCTGCCCCCTGACCTCTATTGAGTACTGTGTATGGGGTGATGGGGAAGGCAGGGACAGGGAATTTTTTTTTCTGCCTTCTCTATGGGGAGCCCTGCTTGTCACTGACTCCCGTGGGTGCATGATTAGTCTGCAGCTGCAGATGTTTTAAATCATTCATGCAAAGATATATGCCGACTGCATGGACGCTTATAGTCTATGGGTGGTCGTCAAGGGGTTAAAAGATTTTTTAAGTCTCTAAATAGGATCTGTCACCTGCTCAAGCTTTTAAATCTCTGTACCTGCCCTGATCGCTGGTTGGATTGGTGACGTTCACTCTGCCTTGAGCACCGAGTGCTGATGACCATCCTCATAGGTATGTACACCCACATTTGCATATCTTGCATCGGTACTAGCTGCCGCAATAATTCAGGAAAAATATGGCTCAGCGGAACAGCGCCAAGTGAGATACAGAAATTTTTAAATTTCAGCAGGTGACAGATTCTCTTTAAAAAGTATTTTTAATCTTTTTTTATTTTTTAAATAAATTTTTTAAGTAATTTTCATATTTTTTTAAAATAGTTTTCATATTATTACTAAAATAATCTTGCATTTTTCAACACCGAGCCTCATATTAGACTAACACTTCCTGTTCTGCAGCGATCACTTCTCAGGAGTTTCATTATAATCACATGCGGGATTGCAATGATAGGTATCACCTATATGTAGGTAAAACAGGTTCACACCATTGATAGCTCGCATCTCTGCACAATGACCCATGCACAGGTCATAAGCATGCCCACAACACTTTCCCACAAAGGTCAATAGGTGATGTTGAAAATTCACCTTCCCCCGGCTCTCTGCACAATGACCCCTGCACAAGTTACAAAGCATGCCCACAATGACTTCCCTATAGATGTCAAGAAATGATGGTCACAGCTCGCCTTCTCCCCCTTCCTGCACATTGACCTCTGCACAGGTCACAAGCATGCCCACAACACTTTCCCATAATAAGTGATGTTCAAAGTTCACCTACTCCCCCTCTCTGCACAATGACTGATCCCTGCACAAGTCACTCACAAACAATGCCCACAATTATTCGCCTATAGAAATCAAGAGATGTTGGTCACAGCTCACCTCCTCCCCTTCCCTGCACAACATCTGTCACAGAGCATGCCCACAACATTCTCCCATAGAAATCAACAAGGCATCTCCAGACTACAGGCCCCTATGGTCCATGTAGCTGCTGTAAAATATATCTCTGTACGCTTTTAACGGTAGATCAGGCAAGATGCCCACCCCCATAGTCATGTAAAGAAAGTGGGATAAAAAATCAATATATACCATGTAGACATGGGACAGGTACTGTCATCAGTGGAGCAGCATAGTGTGCCAAGATAATTAGCAAAGAACATGCCTTCCTATAACATGGCACCTGCTGGGTGCACAATGCCTAGACACTTTGGACGGGACATTTGACAGAATGCTGACTTTTGTAGCTGTACAGATGGAGCAGAGTTAATTGCAATGAATGACAAAGTGCTGATGACTATTTTACATTATTCACAGCAAAATTAATCGTCAATTTGTCAGCACGTAATCCATCTACTTCTTAGCACAATGGCTGTTGCAATAAATGCTACTCCACCTGTATAGCAAGTTGAACATATTGTACACAAGCGTTATTGTGCGTGTTTCCCTAAGTAGAAGGAATAGTGTCCATGTGAAGTTTGCATCCATTATTTTAAACCAGTTGATTCACTCTGTAGCAAGTTGCAGCCCCAAGGTGGCCACTGAGTGGACGCTGGTACCCTGCTGAGAATATCATACATGGCTATAGATTAGGTAACAGATGAGTAAATTGTTACCAAGAAGCCAAGACAGGCAGAAGAACCATGTAGTTCAAGTTGTGGTAAAGATTCAGAGATAGTTCAAGGCAGGATGATGGTCAGGAGGTAGTTTAGGGCAGGATAAATATCATGGTACTGTTCAGGGTAGAACAAAGGTCAGTAGATATTTCAAAACGGTAGAAAGTTTAAGAGATAGTCTAAAGCAGGACAAAGGTCATAGGTAGTTAAAGCCAGGACAAAGGTTAGGATGTATTTCAAGGCAGGATGAGGAAAAGAAGATATTTCAAGGCAGGACAAAGGCAAAGAGATAGTTTTATGGAAGGTCAAAGGTGAGGAGGTAGTTCAAGGCAGGACAAAGGTCAGAATGTAGTTCAAGGCAGGACAAAGGTCAGAATGTAGTTCAAGACAGAACGAAGGTCAGCATGTAGATCAAGGGATGATTAAGATCAGGAGGCAGTTCAAGGTAGGACAAAGGTCAGGATGTAGGTCAAGGCAGGACAAAAGTCAGGATGTAGATCAAGAGATAGTTCAAAGCAGGACAAAGGTCAAGATGTAGTTCAAGGCACAATAAAGATCAGGCTGTAGTTCAAGGCAGATGGAAAATCAGGAGGTAGTTTAAGGCAGGACAAAGTTCAGGATGTAGTTCAAGACAAGATGAAGATCAGGAGGCAGTTCATGGCAGGAGGAAGATCAAGAGGTAGTTTAAGGCAGGACAAAGGTCAGGAATAGATGTTGTAGTTGTAATGCAAGGCACCAACAAACAGACCAGTGATGAAAGCAAAAAGGTGTTTATTCACCAGAAACATAAACGTCCAGGACACTTGCTGGTAACAAGGAATAATAACAAAAAACCAGGCAAGGAGATTCCAGGAATAGTCCCAACCAGTGCTGAATGATGCTGTGCACTTGGCAGTCGAGTCACTCCAGATCTTGGGTCCGCTGTAAGGACAAAGTTCCTGGCAGTCTTCAGTCACTAGGAGTTGTGACCTATACCTGGTTGAGGGAAAATAACAGTGGGCACTGATCACCCTGAGAGACCTCCTTTTAAATGCCTTCTGACCAATCCCAGGGTGCCAAGTGTCCACTACCATAGGTGAACAAATTGCCCTGCACCTGAGGACAAGGCCTAAGGCAATCACAAGTTGATTAACCCATGGCTGGCTCCCTAATCCACTTTGCTCTTGTGAGTCAGTATAATATGCGCCACTGGTCGACGAAGTGCATAAGAAGCGCGTACTCGCGACCGTGTATCCCTTAGCGAACCTGCCCTCGTGCGTACGCACGGACGCATGATTGACTCAGCGCGAGTATGCGAGCGCGTGGACCCAGATGCGGAAACGGAAGTCGCAGGAGACACCGGAGACAACCCTGGCCGCGGCGTCTTGTCACTCGCCTGGCCACTCTGTCCCCGGGACTCTGACGGTCCTCCCCTCCGATGTCCACGCGAACGCATCTCCGCACTGGCTCGCAAAGGGGTCAGCGCTGGTGCATCAGAGACACGCATAACCTGTCCCGCAACTCCACGAGGACCCCTCTTGGTTCCCCTGGAGTGCAAAGCAGGTGAGGATCTTACAGTAGTCAGGGGCGGATTAAGTGCATCATTTGGCCCAGGGCTGTTTCCCGAACTTGGGCCCCTTTCCTCTATTTATCAATGACCACACGCCCCCCCCCCCCCCATTCTGTGTTCTGCCCCGTAGTTAATTATTTTTAAATATTTAAAGATAACTACACAACATGATGGTGGATTACTATTGATCCTTCTCTTCACTGGTGCCCAGCCCAGCACACCAAGTGTTTGCTCTGTTGAGTGTTGCTTGCAGCTTTCTTGTAGTTGCCGCGCACAATACCAGCCCGAGGTCTGATGAAGCTGTCCGGCGTAGTGATGTCCGGATCATGAACGAATCATTCTTTTGAACCGATTCAGTTCACTGATCCGGAAGAGTCGGTTCCTCTGACTGAGCCGATCCGAATGAAACGGCTCAGTCAGATCAGCAGCAGGCAGTGTAATAGGAGCCTCCAGTAGATGCTAGCCCCGCCCCTCCCCGCCCTCCAACCAATCAGAGGCAGCCAGCACTGCCTACCCTCACAGGGGGAGTCGCAGGGACTCAGAGAATCGTCTGAGTCTATTAGTTAAAAGAATCGAATGAGTCAGAGACGTGTCACCGAGTCCCTGCCAGGCTCCCTGTAAGTCCGTCCGGGGGGAAGGGGGGGCATTAATCTAGCATGTAGCAGAGCTGTGTGTACAAGGTGCATGCAGCAGTGTAGCATCATGCTACACTGCTACATGCACCCTGTACACACACAGCTCTGCTACATGCAGGAAGTCTGGTAGGGACTCGGTGACACTATTCTTTTAACTAAAACTCTCAGACAATTATCACAGTCTGCTCCACTGCAGCAGAGCTGTGTTTGCCAGGAGCCAGTCCCTCCTGACCTTCGGTTCACTTGAGAGCCGACTCAGCAAGTGAACCGAATATTCGATGAGCTGAGCATGCGCATTGATCTTCAGTTCACTTGCTTCTGCCGGCTCAGGATGTGAACCGAAGATCCGATTCATGAATCGGTTCATTTGAATGAGCTGATTCAAATGAACCGATTCATGTGAAAGATCCGAACTTCCCATCACTAGTCCGGCGCTGAGCAGAGAGGAGCGGGCATTAGTGAGGTCATCACAGATGGGGCAGGCATGTCGGCGGCCGGAGGGGATAAGCAGCTTCAGCTTCTGTGCCGGATGAGCTGCAGTGAATGAGTCATGTGCCCGCTCCAAGTCCTCACGCTTCCTAGCTTCCACCGCTGACGGGTACGGGGCCCGGCTGTTACTGCAGCAGGCAGCACATAAGTGAAGCGTGCGCTTTTGAGCAACTGATTGTGCTGCTGCTGCAGAGTATTAACATATTAATTAATGTTCTTTAACTTTTTGGTGGCGCAAATGGGGCTTTTGGGATGGTAAATCGGCGATGGGCCCTTCACTCACCCTGGGCCCGGGTCTGCCGACCCAAACGCCCCTATTGTAATCCGACACTGGTTGTAGTTCAAGGCAGGACTAGGTCACATGTTATTTAAGACTCAATAAAGTTCACAACCAGAATCATAAAATACAAAATAGAAATACTGGAGATAGGTAGGAATCACTTACCTGATGTTAAGGTGAAATCTAGATGGGTGATTCATGTGGTGACGTCATTGGCCATTTATTCTAGGCGTTCCGCTGTCTGGTAACAAGGAGCGGGTCACAGTACTTGACGGTCCTAGGGAAACTGTATTTATGGAAGTGACTTTACACCGGTGAAATTTTGCATTGCTTTAATTGTGGCTGTAGGAGGCATACAAATGTGCACCAGGAATACTGAACATCTCAACAACTGTAACCATAGCGCTGTCATACGATACCAACCAAACCAAGGCATATTTCTGAGCAGGTCTTGGATCAGACACTTGAGGCACCTAAAAATTGCCTATCCTTTGCAAAATCCCTCACTGCAGACTACCAACTGTCTCTGGAAGTGACATCAGTACAAGAGCCTAGAGTCAGGAGCTTCACAAAGTGGTTTTCCATGGTGGAGCAGCTGCAGACCAGCCTAAGGTCACCACGCACAATGCCAAGTGGCAGCTGGAGGGGTGCAAAGCACGTCATCTCTGGAATAGTGGAAATTTGTTCTCTGGGGTGATGGACCAACTCTTAGACAGTCCTTTATTATGTTTAGTTGTCAGATTTTGTCGCAAAGGTGTTTTGCAACAAAATCTGTTACTTTACCCCTTTTGCGAAATGGCGGAAAAAGGGGGCGTGGAGTGGGTGAGGAAAAGGTCCGGCCGGCCCGTCACATTCATCGTTTTCCACGCCAGTGACTGGCACTGCTACTTAAGCACTATATATTATATTATCTTTTAACAGTTCAGTGATGTCAGCGCTGCCATTCGATGTAAGGTGCTGCTATAGGGTCACTGTTTGGCAGTATTATTTGAGCACTGTATGGGGGCATTTATTCAGGTGTTGTGTAGCACTGCTGCTTAGGCACTAAACACCATATTATCTTTCGACTGTATGGTGGTGGCAGCACTTTTATCAGATGTATGGAGCTGTTACATGGTCGCTCTAGAGTGGTATTAATTGAGCACTGTATGGCTACTTTTATTTAGGCGTCGTGTGTGGCACTGCTACTTAGATGCTATATGATCTTTCGATTGTATGGTGGTGGAAGTGTATAGTGGTATTTACCTAGGCGTTATGTGGCACTGCTTCTTAGATGCTATATTATCTTTTGATTGTATCGTGGTGGCAGTGTTTGTGTTAGATGTATGGAACTGTTATATGGTCCGTCTATGTTGGTATTACAGGGAGTGCAGAATTATTAGGCAAGTTGTATTTTTGAGGATTAATTTTATTATTGAACAACAACCATGTTCTCAATGAACCCAAAAAACTCATTAATATCAAAGCTGAATATTTTTGGAAGTAGTTTTTAGTTTGTTTTTAGTTTTAGCTATTTTAGGGGGATATCTGTGTGTGCAGGTGACTATTACTGTGCATAATTATTAGGCAACCTAACAAAAAACAAATATATACCCATTTCAATTATTTATTTTTACCAGTGAAACCAATATAACATCTCAACATTCACAAATATACATTTCTGACATTCAAAAACAAAACAAAAACAAATCAGTGACCAATATAGCCACCTTTCTTTGCAAGGACACTCAAAAGCCTGCCATCCATGGATTCTGTCAGTGTTTTGATCTGTACACCATCAACATTGCGTGCAGCAGCAACCACAGCCTCCCAGACACTGTTCAGAGAGGTGTACTGTTTTCCCTCCTTGTAAATCTCACATTTGATGATGGACCACAGGTTCTCAATGGGGTTCAGATCAGGTGAACAAGGAGGCCATGTCATTAGATTTTCTTCTTTTATACCCTTTCTTGCCAGCCACGCTGTGGAGTACTTGGACGCGTGTGATGGAGCATTGTCCTGCATGAAAATCATGTTTTTCTTGAAGGATGCAGACTTCTTCCTGTACCACTGCTTGAAGAAGGTGTCTTCCAGAAACTGGCAGTAGGACTGGGAGTTGAGCTTGACTCCATCCTCAACCTGAAAAGGCCCCACAAGCTCATCTTTGATGATACCAGCCCAAACCAGTACTCCACCTCCACCTTGCTGGCGTCTGAGTCGGACTGGAGCTCTCTGCCCTTTACCAATCCAGCCACGGCCCCATCCATCTGGCCCATCAAGACTCACTCTCATTTCATCAGTCCATAAAACCTTAGAAAAATCAGTCTTGAGATATTTCTTGGCCCAGTCTTGACGTTTCAGCTTGTGTGTCTTGTTCAGTGGTGGTCGTCTTTCAGCCTTTCTTACCTTGGCCATGTCTCTGAGTATTGCACACCTTGTGCTTTTGGGCACTCCAGTGATGTTGCAGCTCTGAAATATGGCCAAACTGGTGGCAAGTGGCATCTTGGCAGCTGCACGCTTGACTTTTCTCAGTTCATGGGCAGTTATTTTGCGCCTTGGTTTTTCCACACGCTTCTTGCGACCCTGTTGACTATTTTGAATGAAACGCTTGATTGTTCGATGATCACGCTTCAGAAGCTTTGCAATTTTAAGAGTGCTGCATCCCTCTGCAAGATATCTCACTATTTTTGACTTTTCTGAGCCTGCCAAGTCCTTCTTTTGATCCATTTTGCCAAAGGAAAGGAAGTTGCCTGATAATTATGCACACCTGATATAGGGTGTTGATGTCATTAGACCACACCCCTTCTCATTACAGAGATGCACATCACCTAATATGCTTAATTGGTAGTAGGCTTTCGAGCCTATACAGCTTGGAGTAAGACAACATGCATAAAGAGGATGATGTGGTCAAAATACTCATTTGCCTAATAATTCTGCACTCCCTGTATTTGAGCACTGTATCGCAGTATTTATTTAGGTATTGTGTGCACTGCTACTTTGACACTATGTTCATTTTTATTGTATGGTGGGGGCATTGCGTTTGAGAGATATATGGAACTGGTATACGGTCAGTGTATGGTGTCTGTACAGTATTTGAGCACTGTATGGCAGTATTTATTTTAATATTATGTGGCACTCCTATTTAGGCACTATACACTATATTATATTTTGATCCTATCATGGTGGCAGCGTTGTTATTTGTTGTATGGAGCTGTTATACGGTCACTATATGGAGGTATTAATTAAGCACTTTATGGCCGTATTTAGTTGTGTGTTGCGTGGCACTGCTATTTAGGTGCTATACACTATATTATATTTTCATTGTATGGTGTGGCAGTGCTATTATTTGGTTACTTATTAGGTTAAAAAGTTACTGTACGGCATAGGTATTGGTACCCTATAGAACAGTACACCAAATAGCTGAAGGTAGCACACATAGCATTATAACGGAATACATAAGGCCCTATCCCGCCCCACCTTGGGCAAAAATAGGACTACAAAGTCTCAACTGTCAAAAACAATTTAAATGGTATCAAAATTCAAACTGAGATAAAATGTATCAAAAATAGAAACATATAATTGTCAGTCATCCTAATAATTAGATTTATTTTTTATTTGGTCTGATGCAGGAAACAGGTTGACAAACTGAACGGGGAATGAGTTTGACATCGTTCTGAAGCAATAACTTGGCTGATTTATTAAAAAATAAATTTGGGACTGCTTCATATCTGTGTATATTTAAGTGAATTAATGAGTCCTGATCTGTTGTGGACGCTCCGGGCGAGCGGAATGAAAATAGCATTCCCTTTGTAATTAACTCGAACGAACACGTTCCTGAATATCTGTGAGATACACTCGATGCTTGCCGTCGTCTCCTCTTCACCTCGAGGCGATGCAGTTCCCATATGCCTCTTACGCGCCGTGATGTAATATCTGCATTTCTCAATGCCACTTACATCCTTAAGACTCTAAAATCTGAATTTTTTGTTATTTTTTTGCTTTTCTTTTTTAAATGGAGAAAATAAATCCAGTCGTTTAATTAAGAGTGGTCCTTCCCCTCCCCCACCCTCGACCTTCGTCCACTGCGCAAAAAAAACCCAAATGAGAATATTCAGCTGTTTTGTCCTCAGTCCCGCTCTTCCTTCTTCAGTTTTAGATTTATTTTCATGAGATGGTTCCCATTAATCTGACTGTTATAAATGGATTCCGAGAATTTCTGCACATATGGAGCATAAATAATATTGAATCTTAAACAGGACGATTCATAATAATTTGCTGTGATGTTATACGAGCCCTTAACTTCCAAGCAACAAAATGTTTGGGGAGAAGCTGTGCAAAAAAGACAGATACAATTTAAGAAATTATTCGCCAGTGACAATACAATCAGGGCTACAATATATGATGGCGGAGGACAAAAGAGGCAACTGTCCAAATGTCTGCACCAATACTCATCCTTACCACAGCCGCCTTAGAAGTATTTGAGCTGTAAGTGGTAGTATTGGATGTAAACTGTATGGCGATATTATATGGGGTGCGTTACAATTTGCACCAGAGGGTGCAGAGTCTAGGAAATATGCCCATTTTTCACCCTTAGCCCCATCACAGGGACTTGGACTTTCTCGGTCAGATTCCCAAGTCATGGTCAACCTGAAAAGTCAACAATTGGCACCAGGTGTGCTAAAAGCAATCATAGTCTGGAACATAGCCCTGAATCGGACACTTTTTCGGTATGCCAACTCATTCAGGTGATATAGCCTGCCCCCAGCCTTACAAGAAAATGGGGTGATACAAGGGACAAGAGCATTTGACAACTGAACCATCAAGCATCAACAAGCTAAGTACCATGTACACAGTGCAGAACGGAGCTGTCACCAAGTGGGATTCTGTATGACGAGATGTGCCATGAGTGGAAATGTTGTAAGGCACGAAAGAACTGGAGAGAAAGGGGAGAACTGGTGATATACTTCCTCAGCTCGGTCTTGGGGTAGGTTCCTTGAAGATTTTTCAGGGTGTTCAAAGCTTTGTATGTTGGTGGAAAGTCTTATGGAACAGAGGAGAGCATTCTAGAGAAGTGGGGCAGCACGGGAGAAGTCTCGAACTGAATGGGGCTTACCATGGATGAAGACTGAAGTCAATAGAAGTGATTAGTCCACAGAGGAACGTCCTTGAATATTTGGGTAAGAGGTTTACACTGCAATTTAGAAGAGATGATGGATCATGAGCTCCCCGTTATTAAAGAAAGTTTCTGTCCTGCAAGTAGCCTGGAACATTATTCTACACATTGCTTCCATTCATGATAATGTAGGAAACAGTGATGTACAGAACATATGTAGTGGCCTAGGAGGAGCGTGAGTGGAGGATGGGAGTGGTAGTGGCTCTAGCTGTTACTGTCTATTAAAGTGGCTTTCCTCACAACAATGCTCTCTAAGGCTGTGCAGTGAAAGGAGGACACATCCTTTCTTCCCCCAGGGCACACTCTGATGTTCAGACTCTTGCCTGATGATAGTTGTGGTGTCCATGATCTTGAGTGTTTGTATGGGTGCAAGGTGTATAGTGCAATGGCCGGTGTATGGTGTCAGCAACCAGGCCAGATATAGCAGAATAAACTTTCTTTTTACTATAGTGCAATATAGGAGTTGTAGTACTTCCAACGATAGCAAATCACAGTTCTAACTGTGCACAGTGCAATTATTCCCAGATAACAATGCATGGATTCAGGCAAGGGTGGGAGTAATGGGAGTTATGACCCTCTCCTCTTCCTATCTGTCCCAAGTCTCGTCCTGCAGTATCTTGCAATGGAGGTTGTAATGTCCACTGAGGGACACAGGTTTTTAGAGATACAACTTGTCAGGTCGGGTCCAGGTGTGAAGGGTGTCTTAATAGTATCCCTCACTGCAGTAAAGTATTGGCAACTTTTGGTAACAGGTTACCTTACTGACTCCAATGCTCGGCCATGCAGACTCAAGTTTCTCTAATTCTGTCCTTTGTTTTTCTCCTTTTATCCATCTCTAGATCATGCAGAGATCAGTGAGTCTCTGTAACTTTTCGGGCCTATAAAGAGGGAGCACAAGTCACAGTTTCCTCTCCCTTCCAAACTCCCCCTATTTCTAACTAGTTCTGCAGGTGAAGCCAGTCTACACCTAACCTCCTACAAGGGCTGAACCAGGATTGCTAACCCTGGCTGTGCCATCCACACATAGTTATATTGGGTGGAATACATAGCATGACATAACATTATATTACATAACAGGAAGGAATGAACAATTTGAAGATACCCCCTTCCTCTGGGGTACTTCACATACATACCTTTGAAGCATATTATAAGACTTCTATGAGGCCCTTGGAGAGAGGGACCCTGGCCCTGGCTGGTTCTATTGCCTTTGATATTGGGTGATGAGATCCTAGGCAGCACTCCTCCTCTAGGGAAAGGCAAGCAAAGAGTGGACAATATGCCAAACCGTCATGGGATTGTCCAAAACAGCAATAGACCCTTTCGTCTTATGAGACACACTGTAGTGGAGGGTTAGTTTTGATTATTCAATTGATGAGGTGGCTCACCCACTAACTGATATGGAATGGGTGCTCTAACTAATTGACTCACCCAGTCTAAATGTAAATATACATATATTCAAATGTAGTTAGGCACACTCAGGAGAGAAAGGATTTGGAGGTATGGGTGTCATGCCCTGCTCGGGCTACGTGCGGAGGTCTGCCAGATTAGCAGCACGTGTCTAGTCTTTTGTTTTGTTTTGGAGTTGAGCTAGATCCTCCTCAATTCAGGTGCACTGGGTGGGGTCGTTGGTTTAAATTACACCCACTCCCAGTGTTCCGTGCGGGTTAGAGCTTCTGTCTGGCTCTGTGAAAGCAAGGAAGGAAGGATTGGCTGTTCCTGCTCAGAAAAGATAAGTTGGTTGTTGTTTTCTTGTTGTTTGCTGTCCAGGTTCTGAGGGAGCAGGCTGACTCTATTCCCCTTTCACCATCTTAGGGATTTTAGGGTATTTTCATCCCAGGCACGAAGACACGTTATTCCCACCTTAAGGGTCTGAACGTGGGCATAGCAGTATAGGGAGATCTGGTAGGGATTTGTCAGGAGGTGACCCTGATCCCCAGCTTCTTGCCTAGATACTTGTTTGTTTATTGTTCTGTGTATCTGATATCCTGTCCGCCGTGACAAAGGTTTTCCCAGTCCGCAACACACGTGGGAGGCCACGGCAGGTACGGGACTCCGCTACAATTCAACAAACAGTGAGTATACGTGCAAGCAGCATCATAATGCTTAAACAATTAACAGTATTACTCTAATATGTATTATTGTTTGGACTGCCTTTTTTCTATTACCAAATATAGAGAACAGTGTATAACAGTCCGTGTAATCAACATTAATCAGCAGGACCATTGTAATATTATAACATCTACCACAGCACGGATTACTTCGACCTCAATTAATATATGGAATGTCTTCATCGGCATTAACCATCAAAAAATGTGATGCAACTAAAACACACTAGAAATTTTGCGCACTTACCTTACCTTGCGGCGCGGTGAGGATTATCTGCGCTGTTTAGATTCATGCTCTGCTGAACGACAGTTGATGGTTAGTTTTGAATGTAGACATAAAGTATACAATTTTGGTACATAGCCTATACCGTTGCTTGTGTATCTATATCACTGCTTGCGGGTTAACATTTTTGCAAGAGCTACCAATGGCCTTTCTACCATTAGTATTATTGTAAATCCATAGTTGAATACAACTACCATAGTGTAAGCCACAGCTATCGGTAGCTTTGTGCTTATTGCTGTCAGTATCATTGGATCTATACTGTTGATCGTGGATCCACCACGGCCTTTATATTATATTGGGCCATATCGCCATTGGTAGCATTGTGTTTATCTTATCTACAGTAGCCCAATACCATTTCAGGTTGGTTGCTTGTATCTAATAGGAATTACAGGAGGACATTTGGATATGGGATTTGTGTTTTATATTGTGTAATATATTTTTTGGGGGGACATTTTTAGTGTTTTAATTTTTCAATATTTTTCTATAAATATACTATTGTTTTATCAATAGTATTGAATCCATGCGGTGTCCAGATGTAGGTGTGCCTAACTACATTTGAATATATGTTAGTTTTGGATTACCCCCCCCAATTCCTGTTTTCCATGTAGCTGATGACTGTGTGAAAAACGAGACCTCAAAATATTGCGTTTTTGAAAAAATATATACATAAGAATAACAAATACAAAGAAATAGTTAAAAAAACAACTTCAATAATGGTGAGGACTTCTGATGTAACTCCAGTCCTCTCTGTAGGTTCTTGTTAGTGACGGCTCTTAATGAAATCCTTGATCCATACTGTAGACCCCCCGAGGGTAGATTTTCTCTAGGAAAGATAAAGAAAATCTAAAGCCTGCATGTTAGTGACATCTGCTCTGACAAATTGTTTGCACAAATTTTCCATTTTTAAGTGTTTATAGAACCCTAAAGCAGAAATCCCTTTTGCTCTAATTCATTCTCCGTTTTTACAGATTTAGACCTGCGGGAATGTGGGTAGCAGATATTTTTACCTCTTTATTTATTCCAATTCCCTCTATATCGTCATCTTTGACGTTCCATTGTTCTTTATTGGTATGTGCTTAACGGTGAACTGCTGAGCCGCCAATGAAAACGCATTTCCTCATAAGGACCATCAGAGGCAGCATTGAGACCTGCAGAGTTTAAGCCGAAATCGTAACCACATACACGTGCTATAATTTGAAAAACATATATCTTAAGGATACATCTTTCTTAATTCATTGTCATAAATACAATGACTGGAAGATTTATGAAGTGGTAGAATTATTCTCAAAAAGCAACATTTTAATGTCTGTATTAGTTCTACAAAACCAGAACTTCTGTACTTCAGTTGAACCAAACCTAGCGCACCTTTGGTTCGGTTCAGTTGACTCGGGAAAGGTTTAGACGTGTTGACTATTACGCTAAAATGCATCTATTGCACTCTCTGAATTATGCCTAACTTGAGGAAGTGAGAGACTGATGATAGGAAGACATATACATTTTCCTTCACACATCTTTGGTTTTATCGTACAAGATAATGGGTAGGAATCCTTTCTAGAGTCTCTTTTCCTCTATGCTTTTGGAATATATTCTTTCCAACCGCCCCCCCCCCCTTCCAAAAATAAAGTAGAGAAATGTAATTTTGTAGGAATCCACTCCCACTGAAAAAAAGCATGCAATCAAGCTGAATGACCACATAAAGTTTTACAAAAGTTGCAGGAAAAAGCAGGGTATGAAGGAACTCAAGGTCTTCTTCACATCATCATGTAACATTTCCATTGTTTCCATTATTTGCTGATAGCAATGACAGTATAACTATTCTTTCTCAAAAGCAAAAATATATTCTAATGGGTCCCTCCATTAAGGCTATGACCTGCTTGTCAGAAAGGCCTCTCCTTCTCTGCCAATGGGCCAATGGGCATGCATCCTAACCTGCACCAGTCAATGGTTGGTAACCCTGGAGTACTTTAGGCACCTTCCCCTGTCTATTGTCTACCTATGTACGGACTTTCTGTCTGTTTAGTGGATTCTGACCCTCTCCTCCATATTGACCCTTTGTCACCTGCCCCGACCTCTAATAATTTACCTTTTTCACATGTACTCCGCCTGCCCTGACCTCCATCTGTCCCTGACTATGATTTTTTGCAAAAACAGGTACAACGGTGATGAATAATACTGTTGTTCAGTAGGGAATCCTGAAACAGGCACAATGTGGCATTGGATCCAAAAGTGACTTTAGGAACTGTCACTGGCCGTGGAGAACTGACTGCATCTAAACATTGTAGCAACAAAGGAAGTCCCACACTGGAACAGTCATGGTAAATTGGATTGGCAGGCCTACTTACAAATAGATGTCCATTTCACCCTGGTCATCATAGATGGTGAATTCAGGCTCTGCTTTCAACTGAGGCGGGTAGTTTGGGGTCAAATAAAGGGTTAACCTTTGCCACCGTGCTTGCTGGCAGGTAAATGGGAAAAGGTCCTACCCATTGCATTGGTTCTACAGGTTATGGTGCAGATACTGTCTGTGGACGGACCCGGCTGGTGGCATAAGAAAGTTTTCTCATGGATGCGGAAATCATGGAATCATCATGGGTACATTCTGAATTTAAAGGAACAGTAGCAACTGGTTCTGGTGTAGCAGAGTCCGTGAGGGTACAACTTTTCTCAGGTGGCTCTGTCTGTTCACACTCACCGCACTGGGTCTGGTCTGTCTGGAGTGCAGCAATGTGGCGCAGATCCTCCAGGTGAATTTCTAGTCTGGCGATCCGTTCTTGTATATCCTGGGTCCTGGCATCAGGCTCTGCGGCATTGGGTCTTGTCTTTTCCTGGCGCATGTGGTCCAGGTAAGCTCTGAACCGTTCCTGGTTCACAATATCCTCAGGCGTTGGAAGTTTGCGCGGCAGCTCTGGGGACGGATATGGACTAGTAGGGCGCTCCAGCACAGTGGGCTGCCAGAAGACGTTGGGCCCAATGAAGGTGGCTTTCTCCTGGTAGATAGTATGGATCGGCTTACTGGGGTAGTGTAGATGGCAAAGGGGCACATGAGGGGCATTGTGGATGGAAAAGGGGCACATGAGGGGCACTGTGAATGGCAAAGGGGGCACATGAGGGGCACTGTGAATGGCAAAGGGGGCACTGGATGGCACATAAAGGGCACCGTGGATGGCAGTGGGGGCACTAAATGGCACACAAGGGGCACTGTGTATGGCAAAGGGGGCACATGAGGGGCATTGTGAATGGCAAAGGGGCACATGAGGGGAATTGTGGATGGCAAAGTAGCACATGAGGGGCATTGTGGATGGCAAAGGAAGCACATGAGGGATATTGTGCATGGCAAAGTAGCACATGAGGGGCACTGTGAATGGCAATGGGGGCACATGAGGGGCATTGTGGATGGCAAAGAAGCACATGAGGGGCACTGTATAGTAAAGGGGCACATGAGGGGCACTGTGTATGGCAAAGGGGGCACATGAGGGACACTGTGAATGGCAATGGGGCACATGAGGGGTATTGTGGATGGCAAATGAGCACATGAGGGGCACTGTGGATGGCAAAGGGGGCACATAAGGGGCACTGTGGATGGCAAAGGGGGCACATGGGGGGCATTGTGGATGGCAAAGGGGGCACATGAGGGGCATTGGGAATGGCAAAGGGGGCACTGGATGGCACACAAGGGGCACTATGAATGGCAAATGGGGCACTGGAAGACACAAGGGGCATTGGGGATGGCAATAGGGGCACTGGATGGCAAAAAGGGAGCACTGTGGTTGTCACTGTTATGGGGGCTCTTTGGAGGTCACTGTTTAAGGCCTCCTGCACACGAACGTTTTTTTACACGGTCCGCAAAAACGGGGTCCGTGGGTCCGTGATCCGTGACCGTTTTTTCGTCCGTGGGTCTTCCTTGATTTTTGGAGGATCCACGGACATGAAAAAAAAGTCGTTTTGGCGTCCGCCTGGCCGTGCGGAGCCAAACGGATCCGTCCTGAATTACAATGCAAGTCAATGGGGACGGATCCGTTTGAAAATTGAGCCACAGTGTGTCATCTTCAAACGGATCCGTCCCCATTGACTTACATTATAAGTCTGGACGGATCCGCTTGCCTCCGCACGGCCAGGCGGACACCCGAACATAACTTGAAGCGTCCCCATCACCATGGGAACACCTCTACGTTAGAATATACTGTCGGATATGAGCTACTTCGTGAAACTCATTTCCGACAGTATATTCTAACACAGAGGCGTTCCCATGGTGATGGGGACGCTTCAGGTTAGAATACACTGCAAACTTGGTACAAGACTGCCCCCTGCTGCCTGGCACCACCCGATCTCTTACAGGGGGATATGATAGCACAATTAACCTCTTCAGGTGCGGCACCTAAAGGGGTTAATTGTACTATCATATTCTCCTGTAAGAGATCAGGGCTGCCAGGCAGCAGGGGGCAGACCCCCCCCCTCCCCAGTTTGAATATCGTTGGTGGCACAGTGTGTGCCCATCGCCCCCCCCTTCCTCCCTCTATAGTTAAAAATCGTTGGTGGCACAGTGTGTGCCCATCGCCCCCCCCCTTCCTCCCTCTATAGTTAAAAATCGTTGGTGGCACAGTGTGTGCCCATCGCCCCCCCCCCTTCCTCCCTCTATAGTTAAAAATCGTTGGTGGCACAGTGTGTCCCCATCGCCCCCCCTTCCTCCCTCTATAGTTAAAAATCGTTGGTGGCACAGTGTGCGCCCACCATCGCCCCCCTCCATCTTCCCCCCCATCATTGGTGGCAGCGGAGTTCCGATCGGAGTCCCAGTTTAATCGCTGGGGCTCCGATCGGTAACCATGGCAACCAGGAAGCTACTGCATCCCTGGTTGCCATGGTTACTTAGCAATAGTACAATTGTAGAAGATTCATACTTACCTGCCTGCTGCTGCGATGTCTGTGACCGGCCGGGCGCTCCACCTACTGGTAAGTGAAAGGTCTGTGCGGTGCATTGCTAAAGAACTGTCACTTACCAGTAGGAGGAGCTCCCGACCGGTCCCAGACATCGCAGCAGCAAGCAGGTAAGTATGAATCTTCTACTATTGTACTATTGCTAAGTAACCATGGCAACCAGGGCTGCAGTAGCTTCCTGGTTGCCATGGTTACAGATCGGAGCCCCAGCGATTAAACTGGGACTCCGATCGGAACTCCGCTGCCACCAATGATGGGGGGGGGGGAATGGGAGGCCGCACACTGCCACCAATGTTGTTACTGCTATAGAGAGAGGGGGGGCGATGGTGGGCGCACACTGTGCCACCAATGATTTATTACAATAGAGGGAGGGAGGGGGGGGGGCGATGGTGGGCGCACACTGTGCCACCAACGATATTCAAACTGGGGAGGGGGGGGTCTGCCCCCTGCTGCCTGGCAGCCCTGATCTCTTACAGGGGAATATGATAGTACAATTAACCCCTTTAGGTGCCACACCTGAAGGGGTTAATTGTGCTATCATATCCCCCTGTAAGAGATCGGGTGGTGCCAGGCAGCAGGGGGCAGTCTTGTACAAAGTTTGCAGTGTATTCTAACTAGAAGCGTCCCCATCACCATGGGAACGCTTCTGTGTTAGAATATACTGTCGGAAATGAGTTTTCACGAAGTGAAAACTTAGATCAGAAAAAGCTTTTATGCAGACGGATCTTCGGATCCGTCTGTATGAAAGCAACCTACGGCCACGGATCACGGACACGGATGCCAATCTTGTGTGCATCCGTGTTCTTTCACGGACCCATTGACTTGAATGGGTCCGTGAACCGTTGTCCGTCAAAAAAATAGGACAGGTCATATTTTTTTGACAGACAGGATACACGGATCACGGCCTTGGCTGCAAAACGGTGCATTTTCCGATTTTTCCACGGATCCATTGAAAGTCAATGGGTCCGCGAAAAAAAACGGAAAACGGCACAACGGCCACGGATGCACACAACGGTCGTGTGCATGAGGCCTAAGTGTTTAGATACACAGTTCAGCAGTAGTGATGAGCGGGGGGTGCCATATTCGATTTTGCGATATCGATTGAATATTCGTCTTATATTCGTCGAAATCGAATATTCGTCATTATTCAATTTATCGCGAATAATATACGATTTAATTATTCGCGTATTGCAATTTTTCTTTTGACAGTATAAGGCAATGTTCCTATGACTATGGCTAGACTAATATGTGTATTTTACGAATATTCTAAAAGAAGAAGTTATAGCAATATAGCGAATATTCGTAAAATACACATATAGACTGTCATTTAGCTAATATAGTGCTATAATCATTTTTTTTTTTGTCAATTTTTTTTTGCCTCTTCTGAACTTCAGTTTTGGAAAATATGTACACTATTAAAAAAAATACTATAGCAGTATATTAGCTAAATTGCAGTCTATATGTGTATTTTACGAATATTCGCTATATTGCTATAACTTCGTCTTTTAGAATATTCGTAATATTGTAAAAGACAAAGTTATAGCAATAGAGCGAATAAATTCGTTATTTAGAATATTCTTTTTTTTTTTTTTCAATGTGTACTGTTATTCCACTTTGGCATACTGCTCCCCGACAAGCGACCCACGCCTGTAGGTTAGAATATACCATCGGATCTGAGTTTTCACGATCTCAGGGAAAACTCAGATCCGATGGTATTTTCTAACCCACAGGCGTTCCCATTGTGACGGGGACGCTTGTCGGGGAGGAGTAGGCGAACAACTTGTACAGATAGGAAAAAAATAATGCCAAAATTCTAAATAACGAATATATTCACTATATTGCTATGTATTCGTTTTTTAGAATATTGGTTATTTTATTTTCCATATGAAAACATGATTCCCCTCTGCTTAAGTTGCTTGTGGGCCAATGGCTTTTTGACCCACTAGAAAGAAGCAGGGAGGAATCATGTTTTCAGATGTAAAAAAATTACGAATATTCGATATAACGAATATATAGCACTATATTCGTAATATTTGTGAATTTACGAAGTTACGATATTCGCGATTAATATTCGCTATTCGAATATTCAAGCTCAACACTAATATATATATATTTTATTTTTATTTATATACACTCACCTAAAGAATTATTAGGAACACCTGTTCTATTTCTCATTAATGCGATTATCTAGTCAATCAATCACATGGCAGTTGCTTCAATGCATGTCGGGTTGTGGTCCTGGTCAAGACAATCTCCTGAACTCCAAACTGAATGTCAGAATGAGATAGAAAGGTGGGCTACAACAGCAGAAGACCCCACCAGGTACCACTCATCTCCACTACAAATAGGAAAAAGAGGCTACAATTTGCACGAGCTCACCAAAATTGGACTGTTGAAGACTGGAAAAATGTTGCCTGGTCTGATGAGTCTCGATTTCTGTTGAGACATTCAAATGGTAGAGTCCGAATTTGGTGTAAACAGAATGAGAACATGTAGTCATCATGCCTTGTTACCACTGTGCAGGCTGGTGGTGGTGGTGTAATGGTGTGGGGGATGTGTTCTGGGCACACTTTAGGCGCCTTAGTGCCAATTGGCCATCGTTTAAATGCCACGGGCTACCTGAGCATTGTTTCTGACCATGTCCATCCCTTCATGACCACCATTTACCCATCCTCTGATGGCTACTTCCAGCAGGATAATGCTCCATGTCACAAAGCTCCAATCATTTCAAATTGGTTTCTTGAACATGACAATGAGTTCACTGTACTAAAATGGCCCCACAGTCATCGGATCTCAACCCAATAGAGCATCTCTGTCATGTGGTGGAACGGGAGCTTCGTGCCCTGGATGTGCATCCCTCAAATCTCCATCAACTGCAAGATGCTATCCTATCAATATGGGCCAACATTTCTAAAGAATGCTATCAGCACCTTGTGGAATCAATGCCACGTAGAATTAAGGCAGTTCTGAAGGCAAAAGGGGGTCCAACACCGTATTAGTATGGTGCTCCTAATAATTCTTTAGGTGAGTGTATAATCAGAAGACAACCCCTTAAATTTTATTCTGGACTCATTATAAAAAGACCCAGCTCACTGGTAAAGATAATTATGTTTGGAAATGTTGAAGGGAGAAGAGCAGCAACAAGATGGCGACCATAAAGATCATCAATACACCTTTGAGTCTGAAGATCTAAACGCAAGATCGGAGATATAGTTATAGCTATATATAGAATATTCGTAAAATACACATATTAGCCTAGCCATAGTCATAGGAACGTTGTCTTACTGTCAAAAGAAAAATCGCAATATGCGAATAATTAATCGTATATTATTTACGATAAATAGAATAATGACGAATATTCGATTTCGACGAATATAAGACGAATATTCAATCGAATATTCGCGAAATATCGCGAAATCGAATATGGCACCTCCCGCTCATCACTAATATATATATATATATACCCATGACAGCGATGAGGGATATGTGTGCAGACAGACTATCACATCATATATACCCAATGACTTTCGTCATGAACTATGTGCTGCCGACCCTTACCCTAAGTTCACACCTGAGCGTTTTACAGCGCGTTCAAACGCGCTGTAAAACGCTCAACACGTGAAAACCAATGCCTCCCTATGGCCCTGGTTCACACTTGAGCGTTTTACAGCGCGTTTGAACGCGCTGTAAAACGCCCGACGCATAAACCAGTTTTTGAGCTTTTTTGGGGGCGTTTGTCGCGCGTTTTGGCCTATAGACTCATTGGACAACACTGCAGTCAATCACACAAACGCGCGTCAAACGCGCGTTTACTATTGCAAAAACCGCGCATAAAAACGCGCGACAAATACGCGCGTAAAACGCACGTCTCAGAAACGCTCAGGTGTGAACCCAGGGTAAAAGTAAGATGTGGTCAGAATAATGGGACTCAACTGTGTATATTCCAGAAACCTATTCCACCTGCTCATCCTCCCCACCATTTCAGTATTATTTGTAAAATGCCTCCTTTGGTCAGGTTGCCGCTGGCTGGACATCTGGCCAGGCTGCTGCCTCAGGACATCATTATGTTCTTCCTGACATTTTGTAGTTTCATGTGTCCGTACATTCTCCTTTCATCACCTCAGGTGCCCCCATCCTCTGAGGGTGACAAGCTTTATCTTGCAGCTTTGACTGTTGCCTTGTAATCAGAAATCTCAGAGTCAGGCCCTTGGCCTCAGTTTTATCAGACCCTTCAATAAGCGCAACATTTCTGTTCTTATGATTATTATTCAGGATGAGTTTCTTATTATTCGAGCGATAGAACAGGAAAAGGCCGCTGTCTACTGTTGCCTGCAGTTTCATCATCAGAACAAACACAGCCATTGTCTAGGACTCAGTTACAGATTTGGAAATATGGTATTCACACTTAAAGGACTTGCTCACTTTGGACAAACCCATAGTCGACAGTTTTGCAAATGGGAGGATCACAAAATTGGTAAAGTTTATTCTAATTTGCTCCAACAGGGGAATTCCACAGATTACAGAGATCAGCTTCAATCTGTAGGAGGAACCAAAAAGTAACTGTTTCGTTTTCCTGCAGCGCCACCACAGGGGAAAAAAAGTATTGCACAGTTCACATCGAAATCAATATGTTGCACTTATGCATCATGGAAGTAATTTTCAGAGGAGTAATTTAGAGCACCTCTCACTCACAGCAGTGGAACAGTAGTGTAGTAAGTAACAGAGCCAGGACTGTAGTCAGGAATGGAGCAAAGAGTCACAGTCAGGGGTAGAACAAGAAGTTCCAGGAAAATTATAGGCAATGCAGGAGCAATATCCAGGAACTAAGGCGAGGTCAGGATCAATTCAAGAGTTAAGTTGAAGATCAGTAGTACAGGGACCAAAGTCAGGCAATGGTTAGAACCTCTATCAATAGGGCCATCATATGAGGTTGATTGCTCTTTTAACCTCTTCAGGACACAGGGCATACCGGTATGCCCTGATGTCCTGGTACTTAAGGACACAGGGCGTATGGGTACGTCCTGTGTATTTCCGATCACCGCCGCCCGGCGGGCGGTTATCGGAACCTGGTGCCTTCTCAAATCATTGAGCAGGCACCTCGGCTAAATGCCCAGGGGGTCCCGTAACCCCCCGTGTCGCCGATTCTGACCTGAGGTTTTCAGCTTTACCTGCGGTTTGCGGCAGCGATCGGCGGTGCCATCGGGTCCCCATGTGGCTGTAGGGGGGACCCGATGGCATGGAAGGGAGCGTGATGCCTAAGGAAGGCATCACGCTGCCTTTCGGTGACGAGCCTGTGAGATCCAGCCCCCTGGATCTCACAGGCCGGAAGCTGTATGAGTAATACACACTGTATGGCCTCATGCACACGACAGTTTATTTTCACGGTCCGCAAAAACGGGGTCCGTAGGTCCGTGATCCGTGACCGTTTTTTCGTCCGTGGGTCTTCCTTGATTTTTGGAGGATCCACGGACATGAAAAAAAAGTCGTTTTGGCGTCCGCCTGGCCGTGCGGAGTCAAATGGATCCGTCCTGAATTACAATGCAAGTCAATGGGGACGGATCCGTTTGACGTTGACACAATATGGTGCCATTTTAAACGGATCCGTCCCCATTGACTTTCAATGTAAAGTCTGGAGTTCTTTTATACCATCGGATTGGAGTTTTCTCCAATCCGATGGTATATTTTAACTTGAAGCGTCCCCATCACCATGGGAACGCCTCTATGTTAGAATATATTGTCAGATATGAGCTACTTCGTGAAACTCAGATCCGACAGTATATTCTAACAGAGGCGTTCCCCCTTCACCACAACAAGGTAACGATCACGAAGGGAATTGACACTTGTATGTGCCTTTTTTTTTGCTTTGTTTTTGCAGCCACAGTGCAGCACCAGAGGCCAGAAAAATTTGGCATGTACACATACCTGAAAAATCAGGTGTTGTTGCAGCCGCTGCTGTAGCAGCGGCCGGAAAAATGTATGTCTTCCAGGCAGAAAGTGCACTAAAACATTGCGGCTTGAACCCTAGTTGGTGGCGGAGAAGTCATGCAAGTCATCCGACATGCAGAGATAAAATACAGCACCGTGTGGACCATTTTTAGCCCAAGGCATCTCATCTCAGTCATCAGGCCTTTTTTAGTCAAATGTATCCCCCACTGTCAGTCCCTTCGGGATCCATGCCTAATTCATCTTAATAAAGGTGAGGTAATCTGGACTTTTTAGACCGAGGCGACTTCTCTTCACAGTGACAATACCTCCTGCTGCACTGAAGGTCCTTTCTGACAGGACACTTGAAGCAGGGCAGGCCAGAAGTTCTATCGCAAATTGGGATAGCTCAGGCCACAGGTCAAGCCTGCACACCCAGTAATCAAGGGGTTCATCGCTCCTCAGAGTGTGGATATCTGCAGTTAAGGCAAGGTAGTCTGCTATCTGTTGGTCGAGTCGTTCTCTGAGGGTGGACCCCGAAGGGCTGTGGCGATGCGTAGGACTTAAAAAACTCTGCATGTCCTCCATCAACAACACCTCTGTAAAGCGTCCTGTCCTTGCCGCCGTGGTAGGAGGAGGATTACTTTCACCTCTTCCCCTGTTAGATTCCCGCTGTGCTGTGACATCACCCTTATACGCTGTGTAAAGCATACTTTTTAACTTGTTTTGGAACTGCTGCATCCTTTCTGACTTCCGGTAATTCTGTAACATTTCAGCCACTTTCTAGTAGTGTGGCCACCCAGTACAGGTCGTTCTCCTTCAACCTTTTTATACGAGGGTCCCTCAACAGGCATGACAGCATGAAAGACCCCATTTGCACAAGGTTGGATGCCAAGCTACTCATGTCCCGTTCCTCGTCCTTACAGATCTCACTGAAGGTCTGTTCTTCCCCCCCAGCCACGTACAACACCACGCGTACCAAATAGTTGACAATGAGCACCCTGGGATGCCTGCTGTGGTTGGTCTTCCTCCTCCTCAAAGCCACATTCCTCCTCTGACTCCTCTTCCTCAGACTCCTCTTCCAGCGTTACCGCAGGTCCAGCAAGCGATGCTGATAAGGCTGATTCTGGTGGTGATAGTGACCACAACTCTTCCTCTTCCTCTTCACGCTCATCTACGGCCTGATGCAGCACTCTTCGCAGGGCACGCTCCAGGAAGAAAACAAATGGGATGATGTCGCTGATGGTGCCTTCGGTGCGACTGACTAGGTTTGTCACCTCCTCAAAAGGACGCATGAGCCTACAGGCATTGCGCATGAGCGTCCAGTAACATAGCAAAAGAATTCCCAGCTCTGCAGAGGCTGTCCTAGCACCCCGGTCATACAAATACTCGCTGACGGCTTTTTCTTGTTGGAGCAGGCGGTCGAACATTAGGAGTGTCGGGCTGTCGCAAATCAAGCGCCTCACTGGCATGTTGTTTCGCTGCTGAATATCTAAAAAAGTGCGCCATGGCCGTGTAGGAACGCCTGAAATGGCCACACACCTTCCTGGCCGGCTGAAGGTCGTCCTGTAAGCTTGGGTACTTATGCACAAAGCGTTGTACGATCAGATTCAACACATGTGCCATGCACAGCACGTGTGTCAACTTGCCCAAATTCAATGCCGCCAACAAATTGATTCCGTTGTCACACACCACTTTGCCGATCTCCAGTTGGTGCGGAGTCAGCCACAGATCCACCTGTGCGTTCAGGGAGGACAGGAGTGCTGGTCCGGTGTGACTCTCTGCTTTCAGGCAAGTCAACCCCAAGACGGCGTGACACTGTCGTATCCGGGATGTGGAAGAGCTGGGGGGTGCAGTTGATGTGGAGCAAGACGCAGCAGTAGAAGAGGACGCAGCCGAGGAGGTTAAGGAAGAGGATGGAGTAGGAGGAGTAGAGGAGGTGGCAGCAGGTCTGCCTGCAAGTCGTGGCGGTGTCACCAACTCCGCTGCAGAGCCACGCATTCCATGCTTGGCAGCCGTGAGCAGGTTTACCCAATGCGCAGTGTACGTGATATACCTGCCCTGACCGGCCAACACTGTGTGCCAGACATGCCATGACTTCCTTTTCCACAATAGAGTACAGGTTGGGGATTGCCTTTTGTGAAAAAAAAATTTGGCCGGGTACCTTCCACTGCGGTGTCCCAATAGCTAAAAAAAATTTTAAGGCCTCAAACTCCACCAGCTTTTATGGTAAAAGCTGGCGGGCTAAGAGTTCAGACAAGCCAGCTGTCAGACGCCAGGCAAGGGGGTGACTCTGTGACATTGGCTTCTTACGCTCAAACATGTCCTTGACAGACACCTGACTGTAGGCAGATGAGCAGGAACTGCTGAAGGTGAGAGGCGGAGTGGCGGATGGTTGAGAGGGGGCAAGGAGGACAGCAGTGGTTATTGTGGCTGAAGATGCTGGACCAGGAGGAGGATGGTGGCTTTGAGTTTGTGTGCTGCTTGTACTCATCATGTGTTGATCCCATAGGCGTTTGTGATGTGAGATCATGTGCCTTCGCAAAGCAGTTGTACCTAGGTGGGTGTTGGACTTCCCACGACTCAGTTTCTTTTGGCACAGGTTGCAAATGGCATTGCTGTTATCAGAGGCAGACACACAAAAAAATGCCACACTGCTGAGCTTTGCAATGACGGCATTCTGGTGGTGGCAACAGCATGCGTTGATTGGCGTGCTGTCTAGCTGACCCCGGGTGCCGATACATGCTGTCTGACTGTGCCACTAGCTCCTTGCGACGACCTCCCCCGCTTCCAACTCGTCTCCTCCTCCTCTCTGTCTCCCCATCTGAACTTTCCCCCTGTTCTTCTTCTCTTCGAGCGGGCACCCACGTGACATCCACGGACACATCGTCATCATCAACCGCTTCACTTGTATCTGACACCTCAGCAAAGGAAGCAGCAGCGGGTACAACATCATCATCATCATCACACCGTACGTCCATGTGTGTAATGCTGCCTGACTGAGACATATCCCTGTTATCTACATCTTCTGGCAATAATGGTTGCGCATCACTAATTTATTCCAACTGATGTGTAAATAACTGCTCTGACAGATCAAGTGAAGCGGCTGTGGTGCTAGTGGTGGTGGTGGCGGCAGGCGGGCCAGTGGTAACTTGAGAGGTGCCCGAAGCTGAGCTGGAGGAGGATGGTGCGTCAAGGTTCCGAGCGGAAGCTGTAGAAGATTGGGTGTCCTGTGTTAGCCAGTCAACTATGTCCTCAGAACTTTTCGAGTTCAGTGGCCTCTGAACACTGGGCATTATTCTAGGGCCAAAGGAAATCACAGCACCACGACCACCACGGCCCCTGCGGGGTGGCCTGGCTCTGCCTGTCATTTTTTTTTAGATTAGTGGTACTATGCGTGCAAGCTACTGTGCCACCAGATATGAGTGGTGGGCACTGGCAGTAGTGGGCACAGTACACACTGTTGGCCGGACACACGCTGGCAGGCAACTGCAATTATATTACAGAGAAAAAATAGTTTTACTGTTTTAAATGCAAGCTACTGTGCCACCAGATATGAGTGGTGGGCACTGGCATTAGTGGGCACAGTACGCTCTGTGGGCCTGACACACGCTGGCAGGCAACTGCAATTATATTACAGCGAGAGAAAAAAAAGCAGACTGATGTACTAGCCCTAAAAAGGGCTTTTTGGGGTGTTGTCAGGACGCTGTCCTTACAGCAGATCAGATGAGTCTTTCAGGACTGGAGTGGACACTGAATACACTTGCCTAGCTATCGATTTCCCTATTAAATCAGCAGCAGCTACACTGTCCCTCTTCTCACTAAGAATGCAGCTTCCGAATGAATCTAAAATGGATGCTGTCCAGGAGGTGGGAGGGTCTGGGAGGGAGGGTCTGCTGCTGATTGGCTGGAATGTGTCTGCTGACTGAGGTACAGGGTCAAAGTTTGCTAAATGATGACAAATTGGGGGCGGACCGAACATCGCATATGTTCGCCTGCCGCGGCGAACGCGAACAAGCGATGTTCGCAAGGAACTGTTACCGTAGAATAGTTCGGGACATCTCTACTTACATCACAAAAAGTGTAATAGCAAGCGATCAAAAAGTCACACGAACCCCAAAATAGTGCCAATAAAACCATCATTTCATCCCGCAAAAATCATACCCTACCCAAGGCAATCGCCCAAAAACTGAAAAAATTATGGCTCTCAGACTATGCAAACACTAACATGTTTTTTTTTTGCTTCAAAAATGAAATCATTGTGTAAAACTTACATAAATAAAAAAAAGTATACATATTAGGTATCGCAGCATCCGTAATAACTTGCTCTATAAAAATATCACATGACCTAACCCCTCAGGTGAATACTGTAAAAAAATAAAAACGGTGTAAAAAAAGCAATTTTTTGTCACCTTATATCACAAAAAGTGTAATAGCAAGCGATCAAAAAGTCACACGCACCCCAAAATAGTGCCAATAAAACCGTCATCTCATCCCGCAAAAAATCATACCGTACCTAAGGTAATCACCCAAAAACTGAAAAAATTATGGCTCTCAGACTATGGAGACACTAAAACATGATTTTTTTTTCAAAAAAGAAATCATTGTGTAAAACTTACATAAATAAAAAAAAAGTGTACATATTAGGTATCGCCGCATCCGTGACAACCTGGTCTATAAAAATATCACATGATCTAACCTGTCAGATAAATGTTATAAATAACAACAAGTAAAAACGGTGCCAAAACAGCTATTTCTTGTTACCATGCCTCACAAAAAGTGTAATATAGAGCAACCAAAAATCATATGTACCCTAAACTAGTACCAGCAATACTGCCACCCTATCCCGTAGTTTATAAAATGGGGTCACTTTTTGGGAGTTTCTACTCTAGGGGTGCATCAGGGGGGCTTCAAATGGGACATGGTGTCAAAAAAAAAAAAGTGCAGCAAATTCTGCCTTCCAAAAACCGTATGGCATTCCTTTCCTTCTGCGCCCTGCCGTGTGCCCGTACAGCAGTTTACGACAACATATGGGGTGTTTCTGTAAACTACAGAATTAGGGCCATAAATATTGAGTTTTGTTTGGCTGTTAACCCTTGCTTTGTTACTGGGAAAAATGGATTCAAATTGAAAATTTGCCCAAAAAATTAAATTCAGAAATTTCATCTCCATTTGCCAATAACTCTTATGGAACAACTAAAGGGTTAACGATGTTTGTAAAATCAGTTTTGAATACCTTGAGGGGTGTAGTTTCTTAGATTGGGTCACTTTTATGGAGTTTCTACTCTAGGGGTACATCGGGGGGGGGGGGGGGGGGCTTTAAATGGGACATGGTGTAAAAAAAAAACAGTCCAGCAAAACCTGCCTTCCAAAAACCGTATGGCATTCCTTTCCTTCTGTGCCCTGCCGTGTGCCCATACAGTGGTTTACGACCACATATGGGGTGTTTCTGTAAACTAAAGAATCAGGGCCATAAATTTAGAGTTTGGTTTGGCTGTTAACCCTTGCTTTGTAACTGGAAAAAAATTATTAAAATGGAAAATCTGCCAAAAAAGTGAAATTTTTTAATTGTATCTCTATTTTCCATTTATTATTGTGAAACACCTAAAGGGTTAATAAAGTTTGTAAAATCCGTTTTGAATACCTTGAGGGGTGTAGTTTATAGAATAGGGTCATTTTTGGGTGGTTTCTATTATGTAAGCCTCGCAAAGTGACTTCAGACCTGTAGTGGTCCCTACAAATTGGGTTTTTGAAAATTTCTGAAAAATTTCAAGATTTACTTCTAAACTTCTAAGCCTTGTAACATCCCCAAAAAATAAAATATAATTCCCAAAAGGATCCAAACATGAAGTAGACATATGGGGAATGTAAAGTAATAACTATTTTTGGAGGTATTACTATGTATTATAGAAGTAGAGAAATTGAAAAAGGGTAAATTTGGTATTTTTTTATAAATAAAAATATTTGACTTCATTATAACAGTGTCATGAAGTACAATATGTGATGAAAAAACAATCAGAAAATCCTGGATAAGTCAAAGCGTTCTAAAGTTATCAGCACTTAAAGTGACACTGGTCAGATTTGCAAAAAATGGTGTGAAGTCATCAGCAGACACTCGTTCCCCCACCGAAACCAGCAGTATTGAGCAGGATATCTACCACCAGATTGAGCAAAGCTGGCATTTCATTACCATAGGAAGGGGAAGTCTGGAGCTCAAGAGCACTCATCACTGGAGCAATGAAAACCACTTAATGAAGGTCAGTGAAGCCAGGAATGTGTTGCATTTTTGAGACAACCCCTTTAGGAAAGTCACCCTACTAAGAATTATGGAAGCAACTTATAACATCCCGAGATGCCTGTCAACTTTATTCAAATTCACCAGTTGGCAACTCTCATCATGTCCACAGTAATTACAGCCTATATCTCCCCATCATAGCAAATAACCCCTCTGGAACAAGTGGCAGGTGCAGCCATATATCCAGTCGGTGGTGTTTTTCTCCAGTCTATCATTGACTGCAGCCTTGTGACAATTTGTCTCCATAGACTGCGGTTGTATGAGATCTGATGGGAGTCTTATCACTACAGGCTGAGGATGAATCAAAGCTTCCTGGAGCAGGTGGCTCATTATCGATTGTCATTTTCTCTCTTACACTGATATCGATCCTTCTCCTGAGCTCCGTCGTCTTATTCCGCTCGGCTCCATGTGTTTCCCATACACTGCTCTTTCCAGATAACACGTTACCTGCAGTCCCATAAGCCAAACGTCTGCCCCCCCCTACCCTTCCTTGTGGCTTCATAAGAGCTTACAGTATAATGAGGGTCTAACACACTCATGTATGTAAATGTATATAAGAATACATCACCACAAAAAGCCCCAGGGGTCTTAATACTCAACGTCTGCATTCTAAATAGTCATGATGGGGGCTTAATGACCTGCTAAACTAGGTGTGTCACAATCGTGGCACTCCATCTGTTTCAAAACTCTAACATCCATTATGCCTGGACAGCCTACAGCTATCAGGGTATGCTGGCAGTTGTAGTTTTGCAATACCTGGAAAGCCACATTTTTGACATCCGTGTGCTAGACGCTGTGGTTTTTGGAGGTGGTGAGTTACTAGGGGCCCTTGAGTTTCAGCGGAAGGCAAACCTCATTTGTTTTTGTTGCAGATGAGATGTTCCTACGGTTGGACTAGAAGATCCTCCGGGTGACCAAGGCTCTGTCTGACACAAGCATGGACCCAAAGGTCCAGCAAAAGACAATCCCAACTGGAGGTTGGAGCCAATGACTTGCTACTAGGATCTATTTTCCTATGGAATAATTTGCAAATAACTTCTTAGACCTTATGGTGCACTGAAGGTACTCACTCTTGGTGGTATCATCTATGCATCCAATAATAACAAGGGAGTTGAAGAGGCACCTAAAAGTGAGTAGACACTATCTTAAAAGTGTATTGATGAGTGGACTCCCACATGTGTTTCCTCGGTTCGGCCCAAGCTACTCCAGTTTAAACCTTCCTTTATCCAAGCCTTAGAAAAAAACAGGAGTCTAGGGAAGGGGTGGTCTGTAGCCAGTTTTCCCTTGTAACAGCCAAGTTAGGGAACTGGGAAGAAGCAAATGCTTACCCAATCCCCCTTTCCTGAATTCGGTTATTTATATCCTTAAAAGGGTATTCCAGCCAAAAGCATTTACACTGACGAGCAAAAGGGTAACAATGTTTTGAAATTTTGACTTTCAAGCTCTATATCTCACCATCCACTACAGCTTTGAATGTGAGACTACCATCATTTCATAGACAATCATCTCATACATAAATTGTACTTGCAATTATTTAACATATGATTAGTTATGCAGATTCTTGTCATGTAACTGCATTGTTACTGTTTTGTTCTTATATTAAAATTTTTTAATTTGTATTATTTTGTTAGCATTTTGTAAATCCATTTTTGGCTTGCAACACTGCCTGAATCCTTCTGGGCATGCTCTCAATCAAATTCAAGCATTCTCTCAACTGAAATCTGTTCCCAGGTAGTGTTGAGCGAGCATGCTCGGCTGTAATGACCGGCAACACGCACAGGGAGGAAAAAGGGAAAGTCCTGCCCAAGGGAGAGGGAAAGGTGGTGACCCCTAACTCTCCTTGCGGCTGGCACCTGACTGCCCTAACGTCCCTAGACGGGTTCCTCACCCGTGCGGCGATCACGTGCCTAAACCCTGGCTTTCCCTGAAATGAGCCCTAGATAGTGAACGGGCCGGTGGGATCGCTAGTCCTCACCACTGCACTAAGAGGGAAACACCAGGGAGAGGACAGACAAACACAGACAAACACAAACACCCAGGTGGGCGACCACAGCAGTCCACAAAGGTCCAACAGGGATCCGGAGGGTAGCGTTCTGAATCAACAGTCAGAGAACGCAGCAACACAGCTCCAGTGGGTCAGAATAGATGTCCAGGCAGGAAGCTCTATATCTGGCAACCAGAGAAGTGTGAGAGGGGAATATAAGGAGGATTAGGAGTGCTGGACAAGGAACAGCTGAGAGAAGGAGCTACGGATCCCTGAGTGAGCCAAAAGGGTTTGCAAAGCAAACCCAGAAAGCTACAATAAGGAAACATCCCTATCTTACATAGAGCGTGCAGCCAACCGCTGCGACCTTCTGACCCCGGGTACAACGGAGTCAGGCGTGGCTCTTGACACCCTCGTGACAGTACCCCCCTCTCTACGAGGGGCCTCCGGACACTCAGGACCAGGTCTCTCAGGATGAGAGGCATGAAAAATCCGAACTAGCCTGTCGGCGTTTACCTCAGACGCAGGAACCCACATTCTTTCCTCGGGACCGTAACCTCTCCAGTGCACCAGATATTGGAGAGAGCGGCGGACCCGACGAGAATTAATAATTTTGGATATCTGAAATTCTAAATTACCATCCACGACAACAGGAGGGGGTGGCAGCGGTGACGGTTCTAGAGGTGGAACATATTTTTTGATTAACGACTTATGAAAGACATTATGGATTTTAAAAGTCTGAGGTAACTCCAGGCGAAAAGCTACGGGGTTGATGATGGCTACAATCTTGTAAGGACCAATAAACCTAGGACCCAGTTTCCAAGAGGGAACCTTCAATTTGATATTCCTAGTAGACAACCACACATAGTCATTCACTCCTAGGTCCGGACCTGGCGACCGTCTCTTATCAGCCATGCATTTGTATTTACCTCCCATATTTTTCAAGTTAGCTTGCACATTCTGCCATACCGATGAAAGAGATGACGAAAACCGTTCCTCTTCGGGAACCCCAGAAGACCCCCCTCTTTGAAAGTACAGAATTGGGGATGAAAACCATATGCACCAAGAAATGGTGACTTGCCAGTGGATTCCTGACGGCGATTATTTATGGCAAACTCAGCTAACGGTAAATATGACGACCACAACTCTTGGTTTTCAGACACAAAACATCTTAGATATGTCTCCAGGTTTTGGTTGGTATGCTCAGTCTGTCCATTCGACTGAGGATGGAAAGCTGAGGAAAAGGACAAGTGAACCCCCAAACGGGAACAAAAAGCTTTCCAAAATTTAGAAATAAACTGGGTTCCCCGATCCGAAACAACATCGGAGGGGACCCCGTGAAGCTTCACGATCTCACTGACTAATACCTGAGCAAGAGTTTTGGCATTAGGTAGTGCGGGTAACGCAATGAAGTGTGCCATTTTGCTAAACCTGTCCACTACTACCAAAATAACTGTTTTACCCGCAGACAAAGGTAAGTCAGTGATAAAATCCATAGACAGATATGTCCATGGTCTATTGGGAATGACGAGTGGTAATAGAGACCCTGCAGGACGTGTATGTGAAACTTTTGCGCGCGCACAGGTAGAGCAAGAAGACACAAAATCCAATACATCCTGACGCAACCTTGGCCACCAAAAATGACGAGACAATAGCTCTAAGGTTGCTTTACTACCCGGGTGCCCAGCAAGTGCCGAATTATGATGTTCCTTTAATAATTCGAAACGCAGGTTCAACGGTACAAACAATTTCTCTGAGGGGCAAGAGACCGGGGCGTCCCCCTGGGCCTCTAACAAACTTCCCCTCCAAAGCAGAGTGTACCGCAGAGACAACCACTCCTCTTTGTAGAATGGGCACCGGATCACTCACATTACCCCCTCCAGGGAAACAACGAGAGAGTGCATCAGCCTTGGTGTTCTTTACCCCAGGACGATAGGTAATCACAAAGTTAAACCTGGTAAAAAATAGCGACCACCTAGCCTGTCTAGGGGTAAGACGCTTAGCTGATTCGAGGTACAGCAGATTTTTGTGGTCCGTAAACACAGTGACGGGGTGGACTGCCCCCTCTAAAAAGTGACGCCACTCCTCAAACGCAAGTTTAATAGCTAACAGTTCCCTATTGCCAATATCGTAGTTCTGTTCTGCTGCAGATAGTTTTTTAGAAAAGAAAGCACAAGGACGCCATTTGCCAGGAGACGGACCCTGAGACAGTACAGCCCCCACTCCCACCTCTGATGCATCGACTTCAACAATAAAAGGCTGGGAGACATCAGGTTGGACTAGTACAGGTGCTGAGGTAAACCTCTCTTTTAGAGAGGAAAAAGTCAGACCATTTAGAAAAATCAGTCCCCTTCCTAGTCATGTCAGTAAGGGGTTTTACGATCACCGAATAATTTTTAATGAATTTCCTATAGAAATTCGCGAAGCCCAAGAACCGTTGTAGTGCTTTGAGGTTCTCAGGAAGATCCCAATCCAAAATTGCCTGGACCTTCCTAGGATCCATACGGAAACCTGACGCAAATAAATAATAACCTAGGAATTGTATCTCCTGAACGGCGAAGACACATTTTTCAATTTTAGCATATAATTCATTCGTCCGTAGGACCTGTAGTACTTGTCTGACATGCTCCTCATGTGTTCTCAGATCAGACGAATAAATTAAGATATCATCTAGGTATATTACCACAAACCTGCCGATTAGATGACTAAAAATGTCATTAACGAAATGTTGAAAGACGGCAGGAGCATTGGTCAGGCCGAAAGGCATAACTAGATTTTCATAATGCCCCTCAGGGGTGTTAAAAGCTGTTTTCCACTCATCCCCCTCTTTAATACGAATCAGATTGTAGGCCCCCCTAAGATCGAGTTTGGAGAACCACCTAGCACCCACAATCTGGTTAAACAGGTCAGGAATGAGAGGAAGAGGGCAGTGGCGTCGCCAGGGGGGGGGCCAGAGGGGGCCACGGCCCCCCCTACATCAAGCTGTGCCCCCCCATGTGCCCCCCCAACTAAAATGCCCCAATTCATTTTGGCACTACTAGTTGTCTGTGAGTTGTGTGACATGTGCTGCTGCTGGCCTGCTGCGTCGTGCCTGCTGTGCACTGACTGTACCGGGTATCGGACATGCATCTTCATTCACTCACTTGCGGTCTCAGTCTCTCTTCTTCTGTGGTGACTCCACCCACCGCCGCCGCGTCCTTAGCCCCGCCCCCAGCCCCGCCCCCAGACCCTGACGAGTTGAGTCAGACCTCAGACTCAGTGGCGCAGCAGGCAGGGCCGGAGGACCGGTCGCCAGAGTGTACTTCAAAACTACGATTCTATCCGACCGGACCTCTCCACACGTCCCCAGGACCTGACCAGTGCTGTGCTGCTGTGGAGAAATCAGCACGCCGCTCGCAGTAGTATGGTAACAGTGCGGGCGGCGTGCCTGCTCCTCCTCCTAGGCGGCGCAGGGCCAGGCGCGTGATGTCACTGTGAGCGCGCACTGCCTGTAGTTCAAGTATTTGTAGCCTAAGCCCTAAAGCCAAGCCAGGCAGTGAAGCATCACCGTGGCCCTACCCTAACCCTACCGAGTACCGAAGATAGCAGCCTGAAGCCTGACCTATTGTGGAGTAGGTTAATAAGGTACTAAGTTACTAAGTCTGTCTAATTAGAGAGATCTGACTCTGAGAGGAGAGCGGCTGCTGATTCGCTGAATCCTACTGATTTAGGGAGTCTTTCACCTAATCTGAGCGTTTTAGACCGCTCAGATCAGGTTATAGACTCTTTAACCCTCATTACGATCATACCTTTCTCTTATGTGTCCCTCGCTCAGATAATGAAAAAACACTTTTTAAACTTATGCAAATTACCTTCTGAAGGTGCCCAGGGGCGGCGTTACTGGGCGATGTGCCCAGAAAAACACATATTGCGCATGCGCCAGCCGGCGCATGCGCAATATGAAAATCTGTTCATCTGCCCATAATGGGCAGAGCAGTGCGCAGGTGCGGGCCAGTTCCCAGCCCGCCGTCCTCTGGTGCCGCTCGTGGCGTCCGCCGGCTGGAGGTGTGTTTTTCTGGGCACATCGCCCAGTAACGCCGCCCCTGGGTACCTTCAGAAGGTAATTTGCATAAGTTTAAAAAGTGTTATTTTCATTATCTGGGCGAGGGACAGATAAGAGACAGGTATGATCGTAATGAGGGTTAAAGAGTCTATAACCTGATCTGAGCGGTCTAAAACGCTCAGATTAGGTGAAAGACTCCCTTTAAAGTTACCATCTGCAGCCTGGATGATTACAGTGTTTACTGTTTAGATCTGTGGTCTGTGGATGTAATTACACTGTTATGGGGGGGGGGGGGGAATCTGTGGATGACACTGTTATGGGGGAAAATGATCTGTAGATGACACTGCTATGGGGGGGGGGAAGGATCTGTAGATGACACTGTTATGGGGGGGGAAAGATCTGTAGATGACACTGTTATGGGGGGGAAGGATCTGTAGATGACACTGTTATGGGGGGGGATCTGTGCCACTCTGTAGATGCCACTGTTATGGGGGGGGATCTGTGCCACTCTGTAGATGACACTGTTATGGGGGGGGGGAAGGATCTGTAGATTACACTGTTATGGGGGGGGGGAAGGATCTGTAGATGACACTGTTATGGGGGGGGGGAGGATCTGTAGATGACACTGTTATGGGGGGGGAAGGATCTGTAGATGACACTGTTATGGGGGGGAAGGATCTGTAGATGACACTGTTATGGGGGGGGAAGGATCTGTAGATGACACTGTTATGGGGGGGGAAAGGATCTGTAGATGACGCTGTTATGGGGGGGAAAGGATCTGTAGATGACACTGTTATGGGGGGGGGGATCTGTGCCACTCTGTAGATGCCACTGTTATGGGGGGGATCTGTGCCACTCTGTAGATGACACTGTTATGGGGGGGGGGGGGGAAGGATCTGTAGATGACACTGTTATGGGGGGGGGGAAGGATCTGTAGATGACATTGTTATGGGGGGGGAAAGGATCTGTAGATGACACTGTTATGGGGGGGGAAGGATCTGTAGATGACACTGTTATGGGGGGGGAAAGGATCTGTAGATGACGCTGTTATGGGGGGGAAAGGATCTGTAGATGACACTGTTATGGGGGGGAGGATCTGTAGATGACACTGTTATGGGGGGGAGGATCTGTAGATGACACTGTTATGGGGGGGAGGATCTGTAGATGACACTGTTATGGGGGGGAGGATCTGTAGATTACACTGTTATGGGGGGGGAAGGATCTGTAGATGACACTGTTATGGGGGGGAAGGATCTGTAGATGACACTGTTATGGGGGGAGGGATCTGTAGATGCCACTGTTATGGGGGGGGGGGCGGGATCTGTGCCGCTCTGTAGATGACACTGTTATGGGGGGGGAGGATCTGTAGATGCCACTGTTATGGGGGTTAGGCTCCAATCAGACGTCCATAACGTGTTTTGCGGATCCGCAAAACACAGACAGTGGCAATGTGTGTTCTGCATTTTGCGGACCGCACATTGCCGGCACTAATAGAATATGCCTATATGTTCTACTTTTTTCAGGAACTAAATTGCGGACCCGGAAGTGCGGGTCCGCATTTCCGTATCCGGGCAGCACATCATGCTGCCCCATAGAAATGAATGGGTCTGCAATTCCGTTACGCAAAATGCGGAACAAAATTGCGGACGTGTGAATGGGGCCTTATAGGGAGGGTGGATCCCAGGATGACACTGTTATGGGGTGGATCTGTGGATGACACATATAGCATAAGATGCTATAAACGGTATGTGTCATCCACAGATCCCCCCTCCATAGTGTCATCCACAGATCCCCCCTCCATAAGTGTCATCCACAGATCCCCCTCCATAAGTGTCATCCACAGATTCCCCCTCCATAAGTGTCATCCACAGATCCCCCTCCATAAGTGTCATCCACAGATCCCCCTCCATAAGTGTCATCCACAGATCCCCCCCATAGCAGTGTCATCCACAGATCCCCCTCCATAAGTGTCATCCACAGATCCCCACCCATATCAGTGTCAGCCACAGATCCCCCCAATAGCAGTG